>NC_028641.1:54298484-54301045 GCF_001406875.1 Solanum pennellii | reverse complement strand
ATGATTATATATTATAATTGCACAAAACTGAGACTAATGATTTCTTATAATCAACATTAGCAGTTAATAGATATAGTTTAATAGATCACGTACCTCATATAAAGATTGAAAATATATCTTTCTCTAAATTGTGCTTATTTAATTATTAAAATAAATTAAGGAATTCTCTTCCCGTCGGTTAAAATTAAACGTATAGAAAGTTGACGAGTCTCTTTGAATACTTACTTTAGATGGTACCTCGAGATCTGTTACATAAATAATTATAACATAAAGATAAATCATACCTTGAAGATATAAGAACCTTATTGCATAACTTATGCAAGATCTCTTTTGTACTTTTCCCAGTCTTCTTCATAATTCTTTAAGAAGAACAATCGTGCTGATAACGTGTTATGAAACTATATAAATTTAGAAGAAGAAGAAAGTAGGGAGAAGAGAAAAGACTTCTTATTTCTCTTGAAGTATATTCAGGATTCATAGATCTTTCACAAATCTTCTTTACAATGAAGGAAAACCCTTTATTTATAGGGAAAACCTTACTTGGTCCCCAAGTAGGATTCCTAACCATATCCTACTAGGACTCCACATAATTAGACATTCACTGTAATACAAATTGTTTATAACAGTTTAAATATTTTATATTAAAAATGAACCCACAAATTAGAGTCCGCAAAATGTATATAGTTTAAATATCCAATTGAGATTGTAAGATGGACAAATAAAATTCAATTCTCGTTATACAATCCACATATCTTAAATTTCATTTGAAATCAATAAAAACAACTATTAATATTGATTTTTTATAAATAAAAAATTGTGAATATCTAAATATTAAAAATTATTAATTACTAATTAATCTAATTATGTATTACTATTTGGATGAATGACAAATATTTTCATTATTTATCGTTTTCCATTCTTTCTCTTTTAATAATTAATAATATGATGCTTCTCCCTTTTACTTTTTATTTTAAAAAAATAAAAGTATGCATATTATAACTAATTATGATTTTAAAAATAATTTTTTTTACGCATCACTAAAAATATTTGTATGAAAATTTAACAGTTATTTTTTATCAAAATGAGAAACAAATAAAATGAGTACCTATACATTTACAAAATATATTAGAAATGTGTTAAGATAATAAGCACATATATAAAATTTGGCCTATCCAACTTCAAATTTTCTTCCTCAATAATTTTCTTTTTTATTGTAATTTGAATATAATAAATATTTCTTTATTCTAAGAAGTCCAACTATATGGTATTAAATTTTATTGAAACTCATCAATTATAAACAATATCAAAACAACACATAAATTAGAATCAGATTCTCTAAATATAAATTTAAACAAATTACAATTCAAGTTATGAAATACGAATCATTGTTGCCTGCATTTCTTTTCTCTCCTTTTTTCTGTTTATCTTCTTTTCTTTCCTTCTTTATTTAATTCTTTTTTATATCTTTTATTAAATTGAAAAGAATAATTTTTTTAACAAATGTTAGTAAGGATTTATATAAATAAATAAATTGCATGAGATGTAGATCAACTTTCAGTTTATATTCAAACTTTCAATTCATATTAAAAGTCAAATGAATAAAATTGGAATGACGAAAATGAATTTAAGTTTGGATACAATAAAAAAATTATTAATAAATAATACGATCTGCACATAAATTTCTCCTTATTCATTACATATATTCAACACCAAATTACTTGAACGATCCTCTTTTTTTGATTTATTTTTTTAAAAAATTCAATTGATTATTTTCAAAATCGAAAGCTTTTCAAAATAAATTACAGTTATTGATAATGTAGCAACATAAAATAAAAGAACAATAGATGAACTATGCAAATAATTATCTTCCCATGAATGAATGATAAGGATTATTATTGTTTTGACTCTCCTTTATTGAGATGTTTTTTTTTCACCAGAAAAACTAAAGAATAGACTGATTAAATGATACGTTTGAATTTTTTGGAAATAGGAAGTTAAGCAAATTGGTGAGGAATTTTAGACACAATTATTTGTAGTTGAATTATTTTTTTTTTAAAAAAATGAATAGATAATTAGAGATTGTATAGAAATGAGTGTGTAACTGTGTATTGAACCGTTTTTAAACCGCAAATTTAAATTTAAATATTTAAATATTAATTAATAAAAATATTTTTATAAGAAAATACATCAAAATTTCAAATTGGTTGCTTAAGTTTTTTATATTTTAAATTTGTTTTTAAAGAGTAGATGTTTAGATTAAAAAAATTAACTAAATTTTTAAACTATTCCACGAATGAAATGGTAACATAAAAATTCTTATATTTTTATGTTTATATAATAATATATTTATTTACTATACTGTACAAGTGTACATTGCATAAATATTGTTTAAAGTTAATAAACGATACTGCTTTTTGTAAAAAAAAATGTTTTATATATTTATTTTCTGTTTAAAATTGAATATATTGTTTAAAATAGGGTTATTTAAACTGTGTAAAGATAATAAAATTCAAGAAAAATTGTAATGTTGACATGTATAGTTTTTTCTTCTTCTAATATTA
>NC_028641.1:54290442-54298466 GCF_001406875.1 Solanum pennellii | reverse complement strand
TAGATTGTTATAAATTATCAGTTCAATTTTTTCAGTATTAATGATTATTATTATTTTGTTTTAAACTTTTATTTTGAAAAATATTAGTAATTATCCAACTATATAGGAAGTTTTAAAATTTCCCATTACATTTTGCACTTCTAAACAAATTGAAAAACTTTTCATTTATAATCATTTCTTTAAAAAAAAACATGAATGGAAAAAAAAATGGTGTTTAATCTTTATTTTAGATTAAAAAAAATTACCCGACTAAATAGGGAGTTTTAAAACTTCTTATCAGTTCAAATTTTTTCAGTATTAATAATTATTATTATGTTGTTTTAAACTTTTATTTTGAAAAATATTAGTAATTATCCAACTAAATAGGAAGTTTTAGATTTCCTATTACATTTTCCACTTCTAAACAAATTGAAAAACTTTTCATTTATAATTATTTCTTAAAAAGGAACATGTATGGAAAAAAAATGGTGTTTTAATATTTATTTTAGCTAAAAAAATTTACCCAACTAAATAGGGAGTTTTAAAACTTCCCGTTATACTCTTTCTAAACAAATTGAAAAACTTTTAAAATTTTATCATTTAAAAATGACATCTAATTAATTTGATATCCTCATATTATAAATCCGGGCAAGTTTATTTTAAAATTCATCATTTAAATAATATTTAATATTTTGAAGTTTTATATCAATTTCTTTTTTCGGCATTTGCATTTTAAAATAATTTTTTTAAAGGAAAATACAACTTATAGTCTCTATGTTCTATCATTATTGATTAAAAAATTGAACTAATAATTAATACTAATCTACACTAATAATAACAATAACATAAAAATAACAATAATAATAATAATAATAATAATAATAATAATAATAATAATAATAATATATTGAAGTTGGATTTCTTTAAAAAATCCAACTAAATATGACACTGTAATCTTTATTTTGAAAAAAATAATAATTTCAAAGGATAATACTTAATAGTTTCACAAAATTAGATAATGCTTGATAGTTCTACAAAATTAGGCTAAAAATTAAATTATAGATGTATAACTTCGGTGTATATTTTATTTTTTTTTATATATTTTCAAAGTTCAAAATTTCATTTCGAATTTTCAAAGTTTATAAGAATAAATATTACTAAGAACCATGGCTTTAACCTTTCTTGTTCCTTACAAATTTCTTTTGCAACCTTTTCTGCGACATTTCTAGACATTGTCTTGCATAAAAAATATATCGACAAAATTATTATTATTATATCGATTATTGATTTTCCTATATCTTTAATCTAAGAAAAAACATATTTTTTAGAAGAAAACTTACCGAAAAGGAAAAAATAGAAAATACTTATATATAAGAAAAAATAAAGAAGAAAAAGCTCAATTATACCTATTTTGGTTTGGTTGGTTTCATCACAATTCGTCAATGCGGTAGTTTTCCTGGAAAGAGAAGAATGCACTTTGTTGCCTTTTGTTTGTTAAAGAGACATCCTATTTATCCTCAGAGCTGTCAATATGGGCTACACTTGTTGGGCTAACCTGGTCTAATCCGAAATTTAATAAGGTGAAATTTTTAGTCCGGTCTGAATAAATCTGCTGATTTGTGGGGCTTAAGAAATATCGGTAGGGTCGGTCCGTAGGTCAATAAAAATTAATTTAAAAAATATAATATAATATTAAAATTTAGAATTAAAGAGAGTCCAAACTCAAAATAATTAAGTTAATATTTCTATTTAGATATTTATATTTTTACTTGAAAAATAAAACGTAATAAATATTATAAAAATAATTTTATTTGTGGATTTGATTAAAAAGTAGTAACATTAACATCATGTAATATTGTCTTATCGATATTTATGTTATTTTTAAATTATAATTTATAATTTAATTTAATAATTCTAAATATAATATAATTTTTTTTAAAAAATGGACTGGCACGGCAAGTCTGTAGCCTACGTACTTGTGGGTTAGGCCGGCCGTTTTCTGGCCCACACAAAAAAATGAGCTAGCCCAACCTGACCCGTAAAATGTCAAAGCTTGTATGAATTAGCCCGGATGTGGTGGGCTAGCACATATTGATAACTCTAATCCTCCTTAATATGTAGTTGTGTTTTTAAAATTTAAAATTTAAAATTATATCTCATTCTAACAGTATAGAAAAACTGATATGTGTGTTTTTAAAATAAAATCATATTTCTCTTTTAGTTAATTTTTTTAAAAAATCATAAAATATTTTTAAAGTTGCAATTACTATTTAATATAATTACATATAATTATTGTAATTGTATAGGAAATAACGGATATTTAAGTATGTGTTTTGTATCTACTTGTAATGTAAAAATGCATTTTTTATCTACGTGTAAACATTATTTTGTATCTATGTGTAAAAAACGTAAAATATAATAATAATAATAATAATAATAATAATAATAGTAATAATAATAATAATAAACAAAATCTTAAAAAGACTATCCATTTTAATCCACTAAAAATTATAGTTATGATAAATGACGGGAAAAAAAGTGTTTATACTGTTTCCTATGACACTTACAATAATATTTTTGAAATTTTCTTAGCCGTTAAAATTTATTTTTTGTTATAAAATCTAAACTTAAAATAATATAAGTATAAAGAAAGAAGATAAGAGAAGTAAATATAGGAGAATACTTTCTTATTATTCAAGTATGTTCTTTTAAAAGTGAATGATATCTCTATTTATAGAGTAGAAATATCACCTCAAAGGTCACTATCATAATTGTCCAATTAGTAAATACGTAATTAACCACCAAGGTTATATCACCTTGAAATTATACATACATGAATTCATCATAATTCTTGAAGTAATCAAATGGACAATTCATAATTCAATGTATTTACAACACTCCCCCTTGAATGTCCATAGATAATAAGCCTCGTTAAAACCTTACTAGAAAAAATCCTGTGGAAAAAAATTCCAGTAAAGGAAAAAGAGTAGACATATCTTTTGATACGCACTATTTGTTGCCTCATTAAAAACCTTGCCAGGAAAATCCAGTGGAAAAAACTTCGGTCAAGGGAAAAAGAGTGCAACGCGTATTATACTCCCCCTGATTAAATAATTACTTAATTTCTTGTGATGATGTCTCCAATCTTCGTACATTGTGATTGGTATATTCTTTTTCAAAGAAAAACCACACATTTCCTGAATATGGTGTGTCATTTATCTCAATCAGACGCACTCTCGACTTGCTTCTTGGAGGGCTTTTATTTCTGCATAGCAACATTTGCTTCATTGATCACCAGGATATTATTGTGCCTCCACATGCAAACACATAGCGTGCTTGAGATAGAGCTTTATGCGGATCAGATAAATATTCTGCATTTGCGTAACCTATCAATTTTGTCTTGTATTCCTCAAAATAGAATAAACCCATAACTATGGTCTTCAAGGATATTCAATCATGTGCTCAACACCATTTCAATGTCTTTTTATCGGCGAGAAACTGAATCTTGCCAGTAAATTTACTGCAAAACAAATATCTGGTCAAAATATTGCTAGTAAGATGCATTAGTGCCCTGATCGCACCACAATACGGAGTTTCATCACCAAGAAACTCTTCATCCTTCTTTTGAGATCAAACTGAATCATCATTTATGTCAAGTGATCTCATAATCATTGAGGTACTCAATGAATGTAATTTATCCATATAAAAACGCATCAAAACATATTCGTGTATGTGCACTGATAGATAAATATTTCATTTGTCAAATTATCAATCTGTAGGTCAAGACAAAATTCTGTCTTACCAAGACCTTTTCACAAAATACAAGGACAATTAGGGTCATTCTTTTGTACCCTTTTCTTCCTTGACTATTTCAATCCATATAAGACTTCTTAAAGTTTTATATATTGAAAAAGTTTCTTTCAAACTCTTATATGCTTCAGACACCTCGATTACTTCAAGGATTTTTATATAACATTCAGTATTGTCTAGCTAAACATGATAACTATGCATTCAAGTTTTTTATATTTTGCCAGATCAAAAAGGACCTCATTGCATCCATCATAGGAGAAAACATTTCCAATAATGTAAGAATTTTTGCAACAGACCTTTATTCCCCAAGGCACAAATCGTATTTGATACCTTACGGTTATACTATCGCACAATAATTTATTTATACCCCATTGACATTAAACCTTGATTTATGGACTACCAATTCAAAATGTAATTTTTCTAAGTGAAACAAAATATACTTGAATTATGTATTTTACTTGGCCAATCATTTATCTGTCCCGCTCTATGACAGATTTGAATTCAAGATCCTCGTCACAATTTATATCATTGAGCGTTACCTCATATCAAAGATACCGTCGATGTTTATTTGATATCGGTTCCAACAAGACATAACTTATCGAGATCTCTTCGTTTTTCTTCATTTTTCAGGTATCAGAACCTTTTCCGAGGTTTTATGAAGTGTTTTGTCAATGTGCTCTTTTATAGCACTTGCCTCATTATCATGATCATGTTGATCATTTGCTCCTCTCCTTCTTCAAGAAATTTTATATTTGAAACTAATTAGTCTATTACGCTTCGGCGTATCATAGACTATGTCCTTCAAGGACTTCACATTGGAGCATTTGCAGCTGAATTATATCATAGGTTCAGTACATTTATCTGGCAATTGATTTGCAACATTATGTAAATGAATTATTTCCTGAACTTTCAGTTCACATATATGTTCAACGAGGATCTAGATAATTCATAATTAACCTTACACATAATTTTCAGTTGTCAATCATCTCTCCCCCTAACTTTAGCAAATCTAACATTCATCCCAACCTTATTTGAGAATTCATCTTTGTGCGTGGTGGAGCAATTAGATCATAACTGCACATTTAACCTTTTAGATGAAAATTATTTGATTCCTGATCCTGAACCAATTTTAATGGAAAAACCTTGTTGGCTTGATGCATACATGTGTTGATACATGTTACTTATCTCATACCAAATTTCATTAGGGAGTTTTGTTCTCATAACCATGATTTAGCTATAATTTGAGGCATACAATTTTTGCTAAATCAACCAGCATCATCAATATAATTTCATAGTTTGGAACTGTGATCTTAATTTTAACAATTCGAGCAAACAACCTTACGAAAATCAATTTGTAAGTAGACAACAAAACACATGTGATCATCGCATAGAGGATCATATAGTTTCAAATGATCCATATGGCAGGTGAATGGGTCAATATTCACCTTTTTAGATGTTCCAAAAATTTCAGGAAATTACAATCCCAACCTTAGTTGGTATAATGATCATTTTATGAAGAGAACAAGCAACGCAAGAGAATTCTTGAAGAATCTTTTATTTTTTCATCATATAAGTCACCTGAATTCTCAATTACATTTGCATCACATTTTAATCAGAATGGTCAACCGATCATGCCAACTGATCTTTATATCAGTACACTTATAGTTTACTTTTGCATGTGATTCCATCAGCATGCCCATGTTTGTGTGCAACAAACAAGAGAAAAAATGGGTGATATTTATAACCCGCTTCGGCTGTAGTAATTTAAAGATATTAAATCTTTTCATAATTCATAGTCTTAATATTTCTTTTCAATTCATCCGAAACTTAAAAAGTTTCTTTTGAGACTTACTACAACCTCAATATCATTCCTCTGATAATAACACAACTCGTTAAAGCTTGCTATTAAATTTGTGTACTATCACATACTACATGACACCATCCCTATGGTGAACACCTCCTTCAAGGAGGAAATTATATTAGTATTGTCATGGTCAAAACATTACGAGCAAAACATGTTTCTTGCTTTACTTTTGTTGTACCATAGGTACACAACCAATGACAAAGTTATATTGTCACACAATAATGACCACAACCTTTATAGACAAGAATTATTTCTTTCTTTTACTCTTTCGATAGTTCACAATATACATACCACAATAATTATAACGTATAAACGTACATAACCATTGGTCAATTCTGTCAACTAAAAATTATTTATTTCTCTCAAACCTCCCGTAGAGGTGAGTTGTGACATATTTTTTTTTTTGAAACCTCCCATAAGGTGATTTGTAGCATATATTCAACCATAATGATTTATCACATCTTGACCCATTCTCTTATAGACTGGTCGAGCATTCACGATACTCTTCATAGATCACATTCTCTTCAAGGAATTGACTAATCATGTATATGTACTTCATAAATTTGCATTATAAGTATATTTTCATGGTTTTAAAATTCGTCATATTCCATGACACACCTCAATATCACTTTGAAAGATCAAGTGTACCATCACTTTATCTTCTTGTCTCTTGATGGAGGATTTATAAACTTGTCAAATTATTGGGATGAAAACATTCACAAGTCCAATGACATTTCATACAATTTTGATAATAAAAATTACCTACACATTTTGAAGGATTATTTGAAGAACTCATAGTGTTCTTCCTTTTATAATTACCACAATGATGACTATTATAATACCGTTATTTCATGCCTTTTTTCATATCTTTAATCATTTGTCATCTTTCAGACTAATTATTTACTGCTACCATATTCATACGATAGAATGGAACAAGTCAACATCGAACTTCAAAGTTATCATATGTTGCTACCACATTCTTTTCAAGGAATGAAGCAAATTCAATAGGACGAATTTCAAGGTTTTTCATTAAAGCCTTATTCATCATTATATCATCATTATGGTGCATTGACTCAAACTCAATGTCTTATCCATATAAGGCGTGTTAGGCCAAATTCTATGGGACTTGAACCCAATCCTTATCATCATGGTGCATCAAAACTCAAATTGATGTCTTACCCCCTTGGTGCGATAGAACTTGAATATATCGTCTTATCCTCAAATATTTTCCATTATGTGGATCCGGACTTTAACCAGATGTCTTGCCTTTTTGGTGCAAAGGAACTTGGATCCATCGTCTTACCCTTCAATTAATGGCATATAAGTTAGTACCAATCGACTCAACTATGAACCTTTAAATGAAATCAAGAATTATAGAAGCAAATTTAGTCAAAATAAGGTTGAGAGTTTTCTCACCTTTAGCAATTATAAATATTAATAAGTTCCTCATAATTAACACTTAGAAAATCAACATGAAAATTTACTTCTCTAGTCTTTTCTAAAACGAAGAATTGTTAGTATAATTATAAACCAATGTATAAAATTGTTAAAGTAAAACAAACCAATATATTTTATCTTTTCATATATCACATATACAATAAAATAAATTATTAGTATAAGAACAATTTTTGAAAATATAAATATCTAACAAGAAAAAATAAATAAAAACATGTTCCTGCTGTTTCAACTATAACATTTTTGCGAAGTGCTACAACCTTTAGAGCATACTCATACTGATAACGTGTTATAAAATCTAAGCTTAGAATAATATAAGTTTAAAGAAAGAAGATAAGAGAAGTAGATATAGGAGAAGACTTTCTTCTTAATAAGTGTATTCTACAAAAAGTAAATGATATCTCTATTTATAGAGTAGAGATATCACCCCAAAAGTCACCATCATAAATGTCAATTAGTAGATACGTAGTTATCCAACAAGGTTCATATCACCTTGGAATTATACATAAATGAATTTATCATAATTGTTGAAGTAATCAAATGGACAATTCATAATTCAATGGATTTATAACATTTTTTATTTTATAAATTTAAATTGATTTTAAATTTTTTATATGCCAATTTTGTTAGGAATTTTAAAATTTTAAATTGTATGAATTTTATAGTGTATATAGATAGATATAGATTATTAAGTAGATTACCTATTTGAGCAAAACTGTTTGAGTTTTTTCTTTTTTGAAAAAAAAATATTCAGTTATCCTATTAAATTTTCAGTTATCCTATATATATATATATATATCAAAAAACTATTACGTGTTTTCAATTTTGCTAATTCATATTGTTGCAGTTTATTATTATTATTTTTATTTTAAATATTTTAGTATTTTAAAAATATGTTTTTTGTGGTATTGACATA
>NC_028641.1:54287790-54290248 GCF_001406875.1 Solanum pennellii | reverse complement strand
TATATATAATTAACTATGTCTGTTTTTCTTTAAATTAGGAGCAGATGATTAAAATTTAAAAATATTTTTTCAAAAAAAAAAAGGACCACATACGTTATTTGTAGAGTTTTTAAAGAAAAATAATAAATAGAGATTTATAGTTATCCTATTTTCTAGGACTATTTAAAACTATTTTTAAAAATAATTTTAGTTATTTCAAAAGTCTGATTTTTGTGGCGCTGACACGTAAGCATTATCACCATTTCTATTATATATAGAGATAGATAGATAGAGAGACAGATATAGATTTAAATATAGATATATAGATATAGATATATAGATATAGACATATAGATATAGATATAGATATAGATAGTTAGATAGATATATAGATAGATAGATAAATAGATTATTTTTTAGGTTTGCATTTCGTAATTTTATTTTAATTTTGTTTTTAATTATTTTAAAAATAATTATTATTATTATTATTATTATTTTACTATTTTTTTTACAGTTATTTTAATTTTTTTACCGTGTTTTCCAATTTTTTTCTAGGTTTGCAGTTTTTAATTTTCTTTTAGTTTTATTTTTTAACTATTTTAAAATATTATTATTATTATTATTATTATTATTATTTTACTATTAGTTTGACACTTATTTTCTTTTTTACCGTGTTTTCCATTACTTATTTTCTTTTTTACCGTGTTTTCCATTTTTTTTTCTAGGTTTGCAGTTTTTAATTTTCTTTTAGTTTTTTTTTAACTATTTTAAAATACAATTTTTTTTTATTTTTTTTAAATTTACAATTTTATTAGTTTAAATTTTTAAAATACTGTCTTCTTTTGGTGATGACTCGTAGGCGCTATCACCTCTCCTCTCTCTCTCTCTTTCACCTCTCCTATATATATATATATATATATATATATAGTAGTGTATGTGTTTGTATGTGTATATGGACGTAGGGGTAAGGGTCTGGTTGTGTGAGGTTGTGGGGTCATGAGATAAGGGTAGTAGGGGTGGGTAGTGGGTAGTGGGTTTGGGAGTGGAGAGTTAAATTTATTTTTATATATTAAATATAAATAAAATACATCAAAGTTCCTCTCGAATTTAGGTGCAAAATTTATTTTAGTACCTAAACTATATGAGCATTTAAACACATGCCTAAACAAATTTTAAGTGAATTAAATGGCTGATGTGACAAATAAAAAAAATCACTTAAATAATAAAAAATTAAAGAGAGAAAAAACAACCCTAGCACTTTTTCTTCCTCACACCCCATCACCCTTTGCCACCACCACTTCATTTTCTTCTTCAAACTCTCAATTTTCTTTTTTTTATTTCGGAACCCTTCACCCTCACTTTATTTCTCCTTCTTTACGAACCCCTCTCTCCCCTTCTTTTTCCTTCTACTAAACACTCATCTCCCCATTTATTTTCATTTTGTAAATGAGAATTTATTCTCACTTATTTTTAGTTGTGATGAAAAAGGAAAAAATGAAAAAGATTCTTGCTTAGAGATCACTACTTATAGAAGTGTTTATAATTTGATGAACTTAAAGTTCTTTCTAATGGAAAAATTCATATTTTTTCATCTCTAATTAAATTTCTAGTTGTTACTATTTACTTAGTATGATAAAATGCCTTAAAGATTGAATGTTTTTAGTGAAAATGGTCTTGAGAATTTTGAATATGGAGTTAGATCTTTTTTGAGAATTTTTCACTTTTTTGTTATAATATTGGATTAATTTTTCTTTTTCTTTTTTTTATTTTAAAATTGTGAATTAAGAAAACATAAAAAAGAAATAAAAAACTCAAAATTTAAATAATTATCAATGTGGTACTGTGTCGATGATATGGCGTTTGTGAAATACATTTGCTATTCTGAGACTGGTCTTATAAACTTAGGGTGGATTTAAATTCACTTGGAATAAATTAGGGGGGTAATAATTACATATATGTTGTAAATCCATTGTATATGTGGATGATCCATTAGAGTTATCCAATAATTAATTGGATTCATGTATTATTGTTTCCAATGTGATAAGATTCCAAGGTGATATGAACCTTGATGATAACTATGTATAATTTCAAGGTGACCTTTGACTATGATATCTCAACACTATAAATAGAGATATCATTCACCATTGGATTACACACTTGAATAAGAAAATTCTCCCCTCTATCTCATACTTCTTGTCTTTTTCTTCTTATATTCTGAGCTTTCTTTACAACACGTTATCAGCACGAAGTTGCTACTTGCAAAGGTATAATATAAATATTTTTATTTAATTCACATAGTCTCTCATAATTTCATTATGTCGAATTTATCCAAACTTGAGTTTGTGGCATTAGATATTTCTGGAAAGAATTATCTTTCATGGGTACTCGATGCTGAGATTCACTTGGCTGCTAAAGGTCTTGATGCCACTATTACTCAGGGAAATGAAGCATCGAGTCAAGATAAGG
Organism: Solanum pennellii; assembly: GCF_001406875.1. NCBI lineage: Eukaryota > Viridiplantae > Streptophyta > Magnoliopsida > Solanales > Solanaceae > Solanum > Solanum pennellii. Next base: position 54,287,803 of record NC_028641.1, on the reverse strand, counting down.
CGAAGGCTATGAT
>NC_028641.1:54282218-54285989 GCF_001406875.1 Solanum pennellii | reverse complement strand
ATAATTCTTTTCCTATTATCTACCTCCTTGGTCCGGCAAGTAGCATTAAGGCGAGTTCTAACGTTGGCCATCCGTTAAAAAGACTTCTAAGCGAAAGAATTATTAATACATGCAACACACTATTCTAGAATTGTTATTTTCGTTAGGTTTTATCTCATTATTTGCCTATGGTTCCCACAACCCTAGTTATGGAGTTTAGTTACCCATAGTCATAATCACAATATTCAAATATATTAAATAAGAATTCATGTACTTACTTCAATGAGAAAGAGTAAAATCCGAAAGTTTGCTTGATTAATCACCACAAATCACCAACAATCAATGATAATCAAAAGTCAAACACTAATACAAAGAGTCTAAAATATGATGTCTAACAATCCAAGAGTCTAACTGATACCGAGTCTAACCTAACAGAGTCTAACTAATACGGCAGCGTCTCCCGTCAGTGAGAGAGGAAACACTCTGAGCCCTATTACATCTAAATCCAAATCAGGCCTCCCTACACAGCTTTTACACACTGCCCTTACCTTAGCTATATGGGCATGTGGATCCTCAGAAGGTAGCCCTGAAAACAAACCTCTGGCAGTGAGCATTTGCATCAGGCTACTAGTTACCACAAAGGTGTGTCCTGGTGGTAGAGGGGGCAAGACAAGTGGCCCATCCGAGTCAGCTATATTGTCATACCCTCTGTAGTATTCTTGAGGACGTGGAGCGGGATTTTGTCCCCTCTGTTGGTTTCACCCAGAGCATCAGGTAATAAGTGACCATGAACATCAACCGAAGATGGGATGTTCTGGTTTCGATCATCATCATTAATACCCATGTTTTGATTCATGTTGCGTAGTGTACGCTCTTATTCGTGATCGTAGGGAAACAAGGGTTCTCTTCCTCTCCGTGTATTTGGCATACAAGGAAGATAGTTTTGCGAGAATAAAAAACAATAAACAAAGTAAAATTAAGAAAATATCAACTAAACTATAGTAATAAGTTTAAGTTAATCTAAAAGCTACTTTCCCGGCAGCTGCGCCAAAATTTGATAACACTCAAACTTACTTCTCAAATAATAAGAAAAGAGGTTGTATCAAGTAAAGAACCCAACTAATGAAGTTGGGGTCGTTCCCACGAGGAAAATAGTTCAGGCTTAACTTCAATCTATTATTACTATTATTTAGTCAATTATTTCCTAAGAAAACAAAGACAATAAAAGGGGGGGGGGGGTTATTTCAAAATGAATGAAAATAACTAGCTAAATTAGAGTATAGACCTAATAGATTCAAATGTTGGAGTTTAATAAATTAATAAATGTATCTATGGTTTACGTGTTCCCCCACAGGTTCCTAACTTGATAATTCTAACTATAACAATTCTTTCCTAGTGTCTTGCATGCAAAGTGATAAGTTATGTACTTCTAAATCCTTTGTCCGGCATCTAGAAAATTTCACTCCGCACCTTGGTTCGGCTACGTGTGTTGTTAGACTAACCCTTACATTTACCTCATATTAAGAATTTTTTTTGATATTTGACTATGTTATTACCTCGTACCAATCAATACTAGCCTATTAGATAGTATACACTAAATCTATGTTGATAATTCTTTTCCTATTATCTACCTCCTTGGTCTGGCAAGTAGCATTAAGGCGAGTTCTAACATTGGCCATCCGTTAAAAAGACTTCTAAACGAAAGAATTATCAATACATGCAAGACACTATTCTAGAATTGTTATTTTAGTTAGTTTTTACCTAATTATTCACCCATGGTTCCCACAACCCTAGTTATGGAGTTTAGTTACCCATAGTCACAATCACAATATTCTTATATGTAATATAAGAATTCATGCATTTACTTCAATGAGAAAGAATAAAATCCAGAAAATTTACTTGATTAATCGACAAAATCACAAATAATCAATTCCTGAGAAAAGTGTAACAATCCAGAGTCTAATATCCAAAATAATCTACTAACAAAGAATCTAACATAAAAGTGTCTAACGAACAAAAAGTCTAACAACTATAAGAAAGTCTAACCCCCAAAATGAGGTTTTTTGAACTATTTATAAAAAACAAAAAAAAATAATAAAAGGATTCTATTTGCTGAAAATCTGTCAAAACGCGGATGGGTCGACGGCCTCGTGATGGGCCGTCGTGGTCTTGACGGGCCGTCATGGCCTCCGTCATCCTAAACTTTACAGATCCTTCTGCTGCTTTCTTCATTACCCTTGACGAACAGGTATGACGGACCGTCACAGGCACGACGGTCCGTCGAGGGTCTTCGTTCCAAAACACTTAAACTCTTGGAATATGGGTACTGGGATTACTTCTCTGAACTTCATGACGAACCTGCAGGACGGACCGTCATAGACACGACGGACCGTCATGGACTCCGTAACCCCACACTTGGTCAGACTTCCCCATCTTCCTTCAGCAGCTGCACTACGCTGCCACCTACGGACCGTCACAAGCATGACGGACCGTCACAAGCATGACAGACCGTCACAAGCTCTGTAGGTGGTCTCTTCTGCATTTCTTCGCTCAAAAACCTCCGCATACATCTTTGAACAGATTTCCTGCAAATAAGGAGAAACTTATATAAAAATTAGCACAAAAAGGCTTTTGGACACACTAAACTTAAGGAAAAAGTATTAATAATACCGTGAAACCACGGTATATCACTACCTGGAGGGACAATATTAAGCATTGATAATGCATTATATTGTATTAAGTCTCAAAGAAACTTATTAAGTTTCAAAGTTATTCGTCAAAATGGCTATCATGTTGAGACGGCTAATGAAGGAAAGGTTGAATACCTTTACATTACTACAATTAATGTAGAGAAGAAAATTGTGCATGAAAAATTACCTGCATTTTCTTTTGGGTTGTACTATACAAGTATAAGTACAGTTGAATCACATGCCGTAGTAAACAAAAGGTTTACTAATTTTAATGATTTTATCATTTGGCATGACCGGTTGGGCCATCCCGGATTTAATATGATGCGCAAAATCATTGAGAATTCACATGGGCACACCTTAAAGAGCCCAAATATCCTTCAATCAAAGGAATTCTCATGTGCTGTTTGTTCTCAAGGAAAGTTGATCGTTAAACCATCAACAGTTAAGGTTGGAATCGAATCCCCTGCGTTTCTGGAACATATACAGGGTGATATATGTGGACCAATTCAACCTGCATGTGGACCCTTTAAATATTATATGGTCTTGATAGATGCTTCTACAAGATGGTCACATGTGTGTTTATTATCAACTCGCAACATTGCTTTTGCGAGATTGTTGGCTCAAATAATAAGATTGAAAGAACAATTTCCAGACTATACAATAAAGACAATCCTTCTAGATAATGCTGGTGAGTTTACATCTCAGGCATTTAATGATTATTGTATGTCTACTGGTATAACAGTTGAACATCCAGTTGCGCATGTTCACACTCAAAACGGTCTAGCAGAATCATTGATTAAACGTCTGTAATTGATAGCTAGACCATTACTAATGAGAACAAAGTTATCTGTGTCTATGTGGGAACATGCTATTTTGCATGCAGCAGCACTTGTGCGCATAAGGGCGACCAATTATCATGAATTCTCCCCATTACAATTGACTTTTGGTCAAGAGCCAAACATTTCTCATCTTAGAGTTTTTGGATGTGCGGTGTATGTCCCAATTGCTCCACCACAACGCACAAAGATGGGGCCCCAAAGAAGGTTGGGGATATATGTTGGGTATGAATCTCCTTCAATCATAAAATATTTGGAGCCTATGA
>NC_028641.1:54239839-54280634 GCF_001406875.1 Solanum pennellii | reverse complement strand
GATTGACAACATATTTGCCTATAATGTTGCTATTGAAATAATGCAACAGGATGAAGATTTTGAGCTAAATCTGTTCACGAATGTAGACAGAGAAATGATTGGCCAAAATGGAAGGATGCAATTCAAGTTGAATTGGCTTCACTAGAAAAACGTGAAGTTTTTGGACCGATAATTCGAACACCTGAAGGTATCAAGCCAGTGGGGTACAAATGGGTTTTTGTACGAAAAAGAAATGAGAAAGGTGAAGTCATGAGATATAAGGCCCGACTCGTTGCTCAAGGTTTTTCTCAAAGACCTGGCATTGATTATATGGAGACATATTCTCCAGTGATAGATGCAATCACCTTCAGATATCTCATAAATCTGACAGTTCATGAAAAACTTGAAATGCGTCTAATAGACGTTGTCACAGCCTATCTATATGGCTCATTGGACCACAACATTTTCATGAAAATTCCTGAAGCATTCAAAGTGCCTGAAGCATACAAAGATTCAAGAGAAACTTGTTCAATAAAGCTTCAGAAATCTCTGTATGGATTGAAACAATCAGGAAGGATGTGGTACAATCGTCTGAGTGAACATTTGTTAAAGAAAGGGTACAAAAATGATCCGATTTGTCCCTGCATTTTTATTAAACGGTCGGGGTCTGAATTTGTAATAATAGCTGTGTATGTTGATGATTTAAACATCATTGGCACTCGTAAAGAGCTTTTAGAAGCTGTTGAGTGTCTGAAAAAAGAATTTGAAATGAAAGATCTCGGCAAGACAAAATTTTGTCTTGGCCTACAGATTGAGAATTTGTCAAATGGAATACTTGTTCATCAATCAACGTACACAGAAAAAATACTAAAGCGTTTTTACATGGATAACTCACATCCATTGAGTACTCCAATGGTGGTAAGATCGCTTGACATCAATACAGATCCATTTCGACCTCAAGAGAATGATGAAGAGCTTCTTGGTGATGAAACTCCTTATCTTAGTGCGATCGGGGCACTAATGTACCTTGCTAACAATACTCGACCAGATATCTGTTTTGCAGTAAGTCTACTGGCAAGATTCAGTTCCTCCCCAACAAAAAGACATTGGAATGGTGTTAAACACATACTTCGATATCTTCGAGGGACCATGGACATGGGTTTATTCTATTCCAATGAAACCAAATTAGAACTGATTGGTTACGCAGATGCAGGGTATTTATTAGATCCGCATAAAGCTCGATCACAAACAGGATATTTGTTTACATGTGGAGACACGGCAATATCTTGGCGATCAATGAAGCAAATGTTGGTAGCCACTTCTTCAAATCATGTAGAAATAATAGCCATCCATGAAGCAAGTCGAGAGTGCGTCTGGTTGAGATCAATGACCCATCATATTCAGGAAATGTGTGGTTTTTCTTTGAAAAAGAATATACCAACCACAATGTACGAAGATAATGCTGCATGTATAGCTCAATTGAAAGGAGGATACATCAAAGGAGACCGGACAAAGCATATCTCACCAAAGTTCTTTTTCACGCATGATCTTCAACAAAATGGTGAGATAGAAGTTCAATAAATTCGTTCAAGTGATAATCTTGCTGATTTATTCACTAAGGCATTGCCAACATCAACGTTTGAGAAGTTGAGATACAAGATTGGAATGCGCCGCCTTCGAGATATCAAGTAAAGTTTTCATCAGGGGGAGCGAAATACGCGTTGTACTCTTTTCCTTAACTATGGTTTTGTCCCAAGTTGGGTTTTCCTGGTAAGGTTTTTAACGAGGCAACGTTCAAAGCGTATCATGAGATATGTGTACTCTTTTTCCTTCACTAGGCTTTTTCCCACTGGGTTTTTCCTAGTAAGGTTTTAACGAGGCACATAATCTATGGATATCCAAGGGGGAGTGTTGTAAATCCATTGTATATGTGGATGATCCATTAGAGTTATCCAATAATTAATTGGATTCATGTATTAGTGTTTCCAATGTGATAAGATTTCAAGGTGATATGAACCTTGATGATAACTATGTATAATTTCAAGGTGACCTTTGACTATGATATCTCAACACTATAAATAGAGATATCATTCACCATTGGATTACATACTTGAATAAGAAAATTCTCCCCTCTATCTCATACTTCTTGTCTTTTTCTTCTTATATTCTGAGCTTTCTTTACAACAATATAAAGTTAAAGTGCTAAAGTAAATTCTGCTGTCAAGTAACAAATAAGAATATCAACTAATTATTTTGAACTTATAAAATATAAGAAAAGTCAAATAGTTAGTCTAAAAATATAATTAAGAAATACTCGCTGGTTTATTAAAATTTAAATTAAAAGAAATCATATATTTCTTTCAGTTTTCAAATCTTCGAAAAAGAACTTACTAAAATACGATGAAAAATAAAATATTTTAATAAATCTTACGTTCGATCAAAAATTATGTATTCACATAAGGGACATATGTTTGATAGTCCGAGAAAATGTCAACGGTAAACTAAGCTAAACTTTATACATGTATCGATCAATTTGGTTGTAATCAATCTTTGCTATTTTGAGTTGAAACCCCAATTGTAAAGCACGCACCCCTAGTTTTTTTTCAACCTTGATCGATCATATTTGCGTTAATTTTCTGTTTTGTTATTTGATATCGGTGAATCTTAGTTGTCCTAACAACCTCCCCCCTCTCCCTTCCCATTTTAAATATACGTACGTGTTGAGAATTCAATTCGCTTGTTTGATTCGAGCTTTGAAAGTGATCTCATCTGTCAATCCTTGTGGTTTGGCCTTGACCTTGTAAAATTGGATTTTGTCTTATAAACGACCACCTATGGTCTGAAAAATGAGACATTGTTGAAACATGATAACAATGATGATTATTTGAATTTGGAGAAATACAAATATGATTCTTTATTGATAGGTTGTGAAGAAGAGGGTCATGACTGATGGGAGCAAAGAGAAAGAGAGAGAAGGGTTAGATAAAACAAATTTTATGAATTTGCAAGGAAACAAGCAATCTTGATAAATTATATAACTTTTTGGAAAACTATAATGGCTTGAGTATATGTACTATCTATGATTGCTCAAGTTTTTAGTCTTTTCAATTTCATAGGGTGAAATAGGATGAATTTTTTTATAAGAAAGGAAACAAAATTGTTTAATCATGTAATTGGTGGTGACATGAATGTTTTATTTGTCGTCATAAAATTTGTACGATACAATGATATACTTCCCTTTCTTCGCCTCAGGTAAGTTGAATTGTTGGTGAAAGCACATTCATTATAATTTTCTATTATCTTTTCCTTTAAATAACATATTTATTTTGTTGATACTTTTATTAATAATTGTATATTGCTTTTATATTACGATTCTAATAAGCAAATTAGAAATATGAATTAAAAATTATAAAAAAACTGAAACTTTAATAGAATTTATTTCAAAAGACGTTTTCTTGGGCAAGTTTTGGGATAGAGCGCATCAAAAATGCTTCAGGCGCAAATTGAAGACGTAGATTCATAGGTCATAAGTCCTAAAATTTGGGCGTAAGCTCTGAGCGTTAAAACGTAATCCTAGATGTAGAACGTACGAGATTCATAAGACTTACGCTCCTTACCTCAGGAATTACGTCTCGCCTCTTACTATATAAAACATCTTACCTATTATAATATTTGATAGAATAAGAGAGAAGAATTATTATTTTATTTTTATTTTTTAAAAAAAAAGAGAAATTTAAGGCGTGTATGGTCCTTATTTGTGAAGTTTTCTCTGTAGCAGATAAAGATGAGCTGCTCCTTTGTTCCTAAGGCTTTGCCTTGTCTTCCTCGCAAAATTGAGAAACCACATAACAGAAATTACTCATGTATTAAGATAGAGGCATCAAAATTAGGCATCAATTTGAAGGCTATTCAAATTGAAAGCAATTCAAAATCTTCACTGGCTATTCAAATTGGAACACTAGTTTTATCCACGGTAATAATTATCAGTTTCAACATTCATAAATTTTAGTCTTGGTTAATGAATTTTTTTTTAATAATATATGGTATAGGTATGTAGTGCTGAGCCGGTATTGGCAGTGACAGGAGTAAATAATGAAGAAGACTTGGTTTCGGTGTTGATCCAATTGGCCATTTCTGCATTCTTCTACTTCCTTGTTTGCCCTGTAAGTCCATATATCTATTTTATTATCCCATTTTATCTGAGGTAATTTGATTCTTTCATGGAATTTCAGAAATAAAGAAAAAATTTTAAGACTTATGTAAAATGAATGAATATAAATTTTTGTGGTTGTTAATCATTTTATTAAGAGTAAAATAGACTTAAACTGTTATTCAATATAAAATTGTATTCCCGCTGTCCGGAATTGTTTGTCATGTTGCGCTTATCAAAAGTCGATTTGACTAATTTTTAAAGGTAAATTAGATCATATTAATTCGATATTTTAAACAAAAAAATTAGATATTCTAAAATTACATGAAAAGTACTATAAATTATAATTTTTTGCATATTAATATGATAAAAAAATACGTCTTAAAATATTAATCAAAGTTTTTATAGTTTAACTCTAAAAATAGAAATCATGACAATCAATTCCGGACGAAGGGAGTATCATTCTTTTTTAGCCGACTAAAAAAAAAAGTAAGTCACATAAATTGAGATAGAGGGGTCCTATTTTTCCTATTTTTATATATATAAACCTAAAAATTTAATATCTTTTTGTGATTACCCCAATTTGTGTTTTACAATTCAAATCTAAAGAGGTAAATGATTTAACTTTCATAATATATTGGAGCATGAAATTTTACCTTTTTGGAATAAAATTTATAATTTCAACTACCTATATAAGTAGTAAAAATTATGAATAATGTTTAAAAGATATTGATAAAATTAATTATTTAGAAAAAGATTGAATTAATTCTCAAAATATAAAAGTATTATAATGTTGGATTATGCGACTTGCATTGATGCAGCCCATCATAATGAGTTGGCTTAGGAAAAGGTGGTACAAGAGAGACCTATTGGAGATGTATTTGCAGTTCATGTTTGTCTTCATTTTCTTTCCCGGGTATGTCCTTGCTTCTATCAATCATCATTTACTATTTTTAACTGGTAAATTATAAAATTAATAATACATGTATATAAATCATTTTTTACTATTTTTAATTTTGAGAAAAGGGTTTGAAATATAACCAAAATTGTCGTAACAGTCTCAAACTTTAGGCAGAACCTATAACTCCTACATTATTTAATTGTGTATTTTAAAGGTATAATATAGGGAAAATTAAGCGGCTAACCAAACTTATACTATTTAATACTCATCATAGTTATAGTTTGCTATAATTACCACTCGCCACTAACATTATACATTAATTACATGGGCTGACTTTGAGTTTGTATAATAGTCACGTTTTTATATGTATAATTTGTCAGGATATACAAATACATATGTATAATATACAATTATTTAACCTATATACATATACAATTCACCTCTCTCCCACTTGCCTCTCTAGCTCGCCTATCTCCTCCCTCTCCCAATCTCGCTCGTCTCTCTCCTCCCTCTCCCACTCTCGCTTGTCCTATATTCAAATGTATATGTATAATATACAATTATATATATATACAATTCACCTCTCTCTCACACTCTGCCCTCTCTCGCTCGCCTCTCTCCTCCCTCTCCCAATCTCTCTTGTCATATATACAAATACATATGTATAATATACAATTATCTAACCATTATACATATACAATTCACCTTTCTCCCGCTCTTTTCCCCCTCTCTCTCGCCTCTCTCCTCCATATAACATGTAGCTACAAATTGTAATTATCAAACTATAGCTATGGAGAGTAATTAATAATTTTAAGTGGCTATATGTGAAAGTTTCCCTATAATATGTGTCTACGTGGACAAATTACTATGGAAAAATTACATAAATTGATAAATTTTAATAAATAATTACTAATTTTAACAATACTTTTTGTTTATTACCATTTATAGCAATCCTATGTTAAATATGTCATATGTATTAAAAGTGAATTATATATGCGATATATATGAATTATATATGAATTATAATTATTTTTTAAATAGATTATGTTTGTTTGGTAAAAATTTGACACATTGTATTATAAGTGAATTAAAATGTGTGATAAATGAATTATTTATCATTAAAATGTATATTATATATGAATAAAAAATTGTTCTTTGTAATATGAATTAAACTTGTATTATAAATGAATAAAAAGAGATCAAGTGAAAAAGAAATATTATTGCTATAAATGGTAAATATTTTAATATTATAGTATATTTATGTAAGTTTCCCAATTACTATTTATAATTATGCAATATTTATGATGTCCACGTGAACACATATATAATAATATACTCTTTTTGTATATATTATATTTGTGTTAATAAAGATAGTGCTTTGTAATGATTGTGTTAGAAAATGTAGTTAAGCTTGTTGAATCAAACTCATAGTTATATGACCAAAAAAAGGTATTTTGTAACATCTCTGTCTTTATTATTATTGAATTTGTATCTTTCATTCTTTCTTGTTGGTAATACTTTGAGTTTGACTATGATAAATCAAGTGAGCTTATTTGGAAGAATATGTTTAGAATTTGATAGTGAGTTGATTGACATATATATTGAGCAAGACAATTGTTTGTAAAACTAGGATTCTTCTATGGGCACCATTTTTGAACTTCAGAAAGTTGCCAAGAGATCCATCAATGAAGTACCCATGGTCTACACCACAAAATCCTTCTCAGATTAAGAATAATTACAAAAGATATCCATGGGCTACTGAAGAAGACTATGAAGTACTCTAAATATATGATATATGTTTATTTATTATTGCATTGTAATACATTGTACTATCCATGCAACAAGTGCTAAAAAAAAAAAAGTTATGTAAAGATGATGTAATCCAACAAGAAATGATTATAGCTAACTTTTGTTAGCTTGTCTATATTTCATACATTATACATGTATTAGATGATTGGATAAACAATCTAAATGTCAAATAATCACACTTCTATATCTCCATCGTGGGGACATGATTGTTTTAAAATATTCTAGTTTTGCAATGTTTACTAAAAACAATTGTGTGCGCGCAAATTAAGTTAAAAACTATGAAATTAAGTTGAAGGCAAGTGAATTAGGAAAAGATAGTATTCCGCTTTTTAAGAGTTGTGTTTGATAATGCTCAAATGTATGTTTTACGAATCAACATACATTTGATTGCTAGCAATAAAAATCCAATGAGAGGTTGAGTAGCGTCGAATCTCACTGAGAGTGTGGTATATATAGGCTAGACTTCAAGTATGAGGTAAAATTATGCACTAATTTCTTGTAAGTTTGTAAAATCAATCGTTAACATAATTTTGAAATGGAGACATTTCAAAGTATCATTTTAGAGTTGCTTAACAAATTATTGACACAACTAAAATATCAAAGGATTTTAACAAGCAAGAGATGAATCCTAGAACTGACAATAGTTGAATGTCAAATTCAAACATGGATAATCGTATTGTTCGATGTAATTAATCATCAACGGACCGGATAGGTTAGGTCATCAAATAGCCCAATAAGCATTTCTCAATCGTGACTCGACTTTCAAGTGATATCTCTCGAACCTCAACATGTGGGCTACATATAATCAATTTAAAACCTTAACATAGTTATATATATATATATATATATATATATATATATATATATGAGTTTGCAACCCAATTCATAAATGAAATACGATCAACTAATTAAATTTCAGATTAACATAAAATTGAGCAATTACAAAAAACCAAATTCAATCTATAATCCAACTAAGTTGCACACTCCTCGTCCTCGAATATATAAAAGGATTCAGCTACACATACTGAAAATAATTGAAGAGAATTATACAAAAGAAGTTATTGTTCATTTGGGTGTGTTTGGTATGAATCAAAATGTTTTTTTTTAAAACAAGTAGATTATTGACTTATTTACTCATGCTTGGTTGGTAGTAGAAAATATTTTCCTAAATATATTTTTTAATGTTTGGTTATCATGAATGAAATATAATTTTTAAGAAGTTATTTTTTATTTTTTATTAGAAAATAGAAACTAATTTCTTATCTGAAATCAACCTCAATAATCGATCTAGGACATGACTCTGACATGTGAACTAGAACACAACTCTGACGACATTTCTGAAATACGATCCTAAAATCTGATCAGAACTACTTGACCCCAACTTTTGACACGAGACCCTACATTCGAAGTGAGACTCGATCCAAATCCTGATCCTGACATTCTAACTTGAAAACGATCTATCAATTCTGATTTTGACTTCAGCACCTGAGTCGGAACTCAATTTTCAAATAAGGATCTAACTCCCGACAACCTATAATCGATGCGAGACCCAAGATTTGACTTTCAATTCGAAATTTCAGCACTACTTTTGAATCGGGATCCAATATCATCCGACTCGATATCTAACTTTCAAACTTAAATTTAAATTTCTTTTTTAAAAAACAAAGATTTAAAATTTTCTTGTGTCTGGAGAAGTGAAAAAAATTGATTTTTTTTTTGGGCGGGGGAGGGGCTGGAAGGGAATTGAGGTAGGCGTGCATTAAAGAAAATGAAAGTTTTCAATTTTTTTTTCTTTTTAAAAAATAACCTTATATATTTTTGAACTATTTTTCAAAAATAATAATTATTTCTATTTGGTTGGGGGTAGGGGAAACAAAATAAATTGTTTTTTATAAATAAAAAAAAAACAATATTTTAGTATACTTTTTTATGAATGGGGAGAGCCAAGTTATGGAGTGGGGTAAGAAAAAATTTGTAATATGAGATTGGAAGAGAGTTTTGAAAAATGCATTTCTTGAAATTGAGTGAATTTGAAAAATATTTAAACCAGAAAAAATCGAAAAAGATTTCACATCAAACACACCCTTAAAGTTGCTTGCTTTTCCTCTTCTATTACATGTCCACTTGATTTTTTCTATTATTGCACTTGAGATAACATCCATTATTGTTTTTACTAAAGAAACATAGTTAGGCAAACAACCCTCAGTATGTGTTGTACCTACTGTAACATGTAATTTTATGTTGTATTTGTAAAAGACATCAACGTCGATACTAAAAAATTGATATCATGGCGTAACAGCCTAAACAAATTAAAGGAGCATACAAAAAGAAATCACGATCCAGAACTTTAATCTACAAAAGGCAGAATAGAATAAACTTTGAGATGCAAATAAGTTGAAATACTCAACCTACCAATTATTAAATCCTTTTTGGATTCTTTCTTACCCGTTGAAATTACATCTGTATTCTGGTAATGATAATCAATTTACTTAAACAGAAAAAAGATGTTGAAAACTTGGTAACAGCTAACATGCCTACTACCACTTAAACTTAAACTAACAGACAGATCAAAACAAGACTGATAAATTAAACATGACTCATTCTTTCATGAAAATATAAGCATCCATCCCGATATCTCCAAGTTCCGCTACCTGTTTCTCCAAAAAGTTATTTTTATGTTTTCTGAACCAACTGCTGCTGTGACCATCAACTGTTAAAAAAGAACATTGCTCATCTGGTCCAGATTACTTAGGAGGTCTGTGGGACATCAAGTAAAGCCGAAAACTTGTTCCAATCCCAATCCTCCAAGTTCTGTGACACAACAGCACCTCCCACCGCCATAGCCAAAAGAACAACAACAAATCCTTTCACACATCCATGTCCACGAGACAGCCTTGCTAACAACATTTTACAGTACTTATCTGCATCTCTGAAGTGTGACTGATGAGCATCCGCTCCACCAGTTAATGATTTCTCATTCTACAAGCAAAAGTGAAACAAAATAGTCATTTGACTTGTATGAGTTTGGAGCAAAAGTAAAAGTAACAACTACTGTGGCAAGCAGATATAACCCCCCCCCCCACAACCACCAACCCGAAATGGCCCATGGTTCTGCTAGTGCTGGGACTAAGTAGCACAGAAAATCCCCAAGTCAGGATTCAGACCCCCAAGCCCAAGAAAAGAAACCGAAAAACCAAACAACCAAATACAGAAACTACCTTCTCTCTGAAGCTCTTGAGAGTCTCCTTCAAGGCCTCAGGAGAGGACTGTCTCCTCGATAACTCCTTCCACTCCTCGTTGAGCTTTCTCAACACAGCAGCACTTGCTTCTATGTTATCCAGGTAAATCTTGTCCTGTTCAGGAAAAAATGAAGCCACAAAAAATAAATTATGAAAATCTGAAGAACTCTACTCCTATATATTTTGCAGAAAAGCAATGCATAAGACTTGACAAAAAGCCAAGTGGGTGTTAATTCATACCCACTGCTTGTAACAGTCAGCGCTCTGGGTCAAACACCAATTGAATATGTTTGTTGCCTCTCGAGATAGTTCTGGATTGCCTGCAGAAGAGCCAAGGTTAATTCTTGCTTACCAGCCACTCTACAATCTAAAAATCTCAGCAAAATCAGTTCAAGTAAAAGATATACCTCCTCCAACGGCCTTTACAGCTAGTAGAAGTATCTGTTGTGAAACTTGCTTCATTGCTTTGCTTCCAGGGGAACCAGCAAGCGCAACCTCCTTAAGAGTGGGATATACTGCCTCAAACCTTTCAGTTGCCTGAAATTGAAATAATTAAGAAATTAGAATACAAGAAAAGTTCACGTGATCCACTACGAATAGGAGAAGAAGACAAACAAAATGCTCAATCACACCTTGACTCGCGCAGAAGGAGCGGGAAAAGTCACCCGTAGAAGCAGGTCAAGGGATGAAGGTGACATCAAACGCTCTCCCTTCCTAACAGCCCCATTTACTAAAATTGTTCGAGCTTTTGGTGCAGAGAGGATCCTGAAATTACATTTAAAAATAAAAGAATTAGCTCTTACTGTGGGGCAAAGCAGACAAAAATGTAACCAACAGGTGCAATCAAAAGTTACAGACCTTTCTACCACCTGCAAAATCAAGTCCCTTGTCTGCGGATTGGAACCTGATTTTCCTCCAACTAAAGGCAAGGTATGATGTGCCCACAAGTACAATCCAACGCAGAGATCGCCCTGACAGGCCTGTACCAGAGTATCCGTTTTGATGTTAAGAAGCCAATATAAAGTGGAGAAGAAACAAAGGATAGTTCTATCTAATAGAGAGTAGAACTCTACATCACCTGGACTATCATCCATGCAATAACTATAAGTTTGTCTTGCCCTTGATACTTTGGACTTTCCCGAAGCGTCGGGAGTACGGTGATTAAAACATCAGGCTTTCGTCGTAGTACCATTGCCAAAACTAAAAACATGGCAACCTGCAATTTAGTAATGTGTTGCACAAGTATCAGCCCAGGATGTCAAGATATTTCGCTAACAAGCATGTTATGGCAATTGAGTTGATCACGACAACCATGCCAAAGAAATTGTACTCTATCTTCTAAGTGGATGGTGTAGCTAATCTTAACTACAATTTTTTTTTTTGATGACAAGGAACCCCGCAGCCGCTACCCTTTGGGTGCGCACAAGATAAAACCCCGCTCTTATGCAATAGCTCGCAAACCACATAGGAGAGGTAACCCGGCTTGCTCGACCCAGACGGCAAACCCCTTGCTTTCGCTGCGAAAGCAAGGGGTTTTCGAACTTGAGACCAGCCTACAACTTATTTAAGTTCAACTAATTCACGAATCTTCTTTTGGTTTGGCATCACTACATAATTCATCCGCGATCAATATAAAACTAGCTGCAGTGAGACTTTCATCTAACGCTCGAGTGCTTCATTTGATCAATTTTATCCTTGTGTGACAAAATCTCGACTGAGAAAGACTATACAAAAGTGATCATGTCACATAAGTGGGTGGCCCGAAAATTTACTACGGAAAAATTAATTAACTCGATCAAAAAAGATAATAATCAGACAACAGTGCTAAGGACTTCTGTTCATTGTGACACTAAATTTGTGAGACCTTCCAAGCCATATCCAACTTCTAAGGTAAAGTAATTTACCCTCTTCCCTCCTTGTTTTAACCCCATTTGGCTCTGCCTAAGACTACAACTTATAGATAATGGAGACTAGATTTGGCATTCCTACTATTCTCACCAAACTGATTTAAATCTTTTTCTCTTCCCTTTCTTCCCCTTTTCTGCTTTACCTTTTGCTACCTAATTCAGAAGAGAAAAGCAAATAAAAATAGATGTATCCCCTTATGAATGCCTGAAGCCTTCTGCTTTTATACAGGGACACATATACATACAAGGGACCAATCATACATAAACTTAAAGACTCTATACGTAATTGCAAGTTATTCCAAATAGTTGAAAGGAAATCTCTGGGGATACCTGAGATTTTGACGATGTTTGTTGGCCACCTTTCTTGGAGCCCTTAGAACCTGCTAGTTGGGCTGTTAAGTCCACAAGAATACTGTCTAGTCCCCACAGCACAAACGATCCAAGAGCCTCGAAAGAACGTTGGTTGATCCAATCAACTGATGTTTTATAAACTGGTTCAGGAAGATGTGAAACAGGAACCTGTTTGTTGTAAATCAAGTTATTGCTCTTTCAGTCACATATGGTGCCAACCAAATATTTGAAAGCAATCATCACTCTTTTTTTTTGAGAATGGAAAGCAATTATCACTCTGTACACAAGAACTTAAAACTCATACCTAAACACAATAAGATACATATAGTTAACCATTCATCACATATATACACCATACACAAATGATATACTCAGTAATCATCCAAAGAGAGCAATCAAATTCATAGATCTAAGAAGCAGAGCAAATTTGATCATCGACCATGTTATTGAGCATCGATCTAAGGGAGAATGCAAACCATTGACTGGCAACTAGATGACCAACCAAAATAGCATAAATATAAGTCGAGTTCCCTGCATTTAGACCCATCAAGAATGAGAATGCTCTCAGCAGCTAGCTGGAGTTACATGAGTGAATGACCATAAATTTCATGAAAGATAGCATGCCGCTTCACTCGGCATTTATTGCAACAGTAAAGCTTAATGACACAATTTCATGGACCAGTGACAAAAGAAATCATAATATCATGTAATGTCAGTAATTAGCAAATTCAACATAATGTTAATGATGAGTTGAATGTTATAAATTACTACTTGTTTTTTTCCACAACACCCTATGACTAGGCTTGGAACTTACTACATTCGAAATTTCAGTTAATAATGGTGGTATCCAGGCTAACTTGCTGGCAACTCAACTATGATACCATACCTGCATCATCCACAAGTATAAGTAATGGGCAACTCTATCAACTAAAGCTTAAGTAGATCTGAAGAAATGATCTAACTTTTTGTTTATGCCGGGATACTAGTCTTGCATAGCCCCTCATTCCAATTCCATTGACAGCTAGGCCACACCATCATGTGCAGTTTTAGATATTAAAATTATATAAGTAGTTGTGAAATTTATAATAAACTGAGAGTTGAAAATTAAAATTGATGTAAAAAATTAGAGTAGACTTACATAGTTCCTTATGTATGAGTACAAGTATATATTTTTCCCTTACCTAAAGTGGATATCTTTAGTCATAACATTAAAGAGTGTTTCAAAATCAAAACAGGAAAGTCTCAAAGTGAGTCTAAAATAATGGCAGCTTCTTTCGAAACATCTTCTTCAACATAGAAATGCCCGTCTTCTTCCCCTTCTCTCCCTAACTTCTTCCATTCTACCCAAAATCCTTAGAAACCACAACCTAGAAATATAATCCTAATTAGTGGCAGACCTAATCTACATCAAGCAGGAACTTATCTACTGCTAAAAGAAATTGAAGTTACAGGTATTTACACTTCAAGGTTACTTGATCAAACTGTGTTTTCCCTCTTAAAAGTAGGAAAGCACTGAACATGAAATTGAAGCAAAACCTGTGTTGTAGTTTGAATGGGCTATAACATGCGATAGAGGCCAGAATACTTTCTTTTATTTTCCTAGTGTTTTTCCTTTCTGGCTTGCAAATATCAAACCAGCTCCAAGTCCTTTAACTTTCATATTGTTACTCTCCTTTTAGAAATTGATACAGAAACTTATTTCCAATCTCTAAAATAAAAATTCAAAAAAATTGTACAGCTTAAGCAAAGCCCTTATACCATGTTATCGGAGAACAAATAGAAACAAAAAGAAAAGATTTCTCCCTTCAATCTTTTTTTCATTTGGTTTAAAGCTGAAGTTATCTTTGAGATTTTACTGTTAGTTTTGAGAACACGAGTTTAGGTTAAGACTGAAGATATCCACTTTTACAAATATAACGGATCTTTTATATTCAGTACAGATAAGGATCTTTTAACATAAAAGTTTGATTGGATTAATTAATGAAGTCTTAAAGGCTTGTGAAAGTTGTATTACATAGATATTATAATTTCAAACTTTAGGACATATCCAAAATATAAAGAAGTGGAGAGCAAAAAAGGGAACATTTTTACTTAGTATGATAATACTAGTGCTTCCCAAGTAGTATTTCCATATACCACAATGCACAGCCAAACATTTATTCATAGGAAACCACATAGCAATGTGGCAAAAAAACAACTGTTTCTCACAAAAGTTGTCAAATTTGAAAATAAATGTGAAAACAATGGAACTCACATCTGCGATTTTACTGATCGGGGACTCCCTGAACAATTTCAACCACGGAAATTGTGACCCAGCCACTGCCGCAAATGACCGTCCAAAGTAATCAGCAAAACGCATCAATTGTATTTCTTGCTGAGATTCATAGGAAACCTTCATAACATAGAAAAAGTCATTTTGGGGATCGAAAAACGAAATGATGCGTAAATAGATCAAGATGTCCTCTTACAGTTATATCAGCGAGAAACGCATCTAGATCAGCTGCATCGATCTTCGCAGCAGCTTCAGCCACAGTAACTTTTGGCTTCTTCGGTTTTTTTACCTTCTCCTTCTTCTTCTCCCCAACCGCACCATTCTCAGCACCACCTTCAGCATAGTTATCCTCGTCTTCATCGTCCGACCGGTGTTTCATCGCCGATCTAACCGGAGCATCGCCAACACCGTACATCGCAGCCGTCTGAGCTGCAATTCTCTTGCGGCGTTCATCGGAGTGCTTCTCAAGCGACTTATACACATTATCGGCGCCGGAAATAGCAGATCCATTGGCGATTACCTTGCCTGAATCCGAGATTTTTTGCTGCTTTTTTTTCTGCTTCTTCACATATGTCACCTTTTGCCATCCGTGATTGTTATCATTGTTTGATACGGAGTGACTTGATTCGAATGGAATGGATTTATCTTCCATGATTATCCTTTTTCGCCGGAGAGGTAGAGAAATAGATCGGAATTTTTGGGAAGAAAGAAAAAGAGTTTGGTCGGAGACGAAGGTATATATAGGAGTTGACTCAGTAACATAGGGTTTCGCGTTTCATAAAATTACGGAATACCATTTTCAAATGTGAAACCATCCGTCAATATTGGATGATACATGAATATTCAATATTGGGCCAAAAAGAATTATACTCCGTCTAATTTCTTATAAATCCATTTAGTTAGTGTATTATCCATACATTTTTTTAGATTCTATTTTTTATGTTCACTTTTAATTATAATATTAAGCTTTTTTAAATTTAATTTAATTAATTTATTAAGTATATTATTTAAATAGAAATTTTAGATGTTAAAAAATTAAAAAAATGCTATAAATTTTATTTTTTTTCATATCAATATGATTAAAATATACATTTTAAAATATTAATCAAAATTATTATTGGTTAACTCTAAAAAAGGAAACTATAATAAAAATAGACAAAAATAGTATAAATTATTTTTTGGCATGATAATCTTTTTAACTAGTTTCTCATTTATCACTTGAATAAAACATATAAATAAGGTTTATATCCCATCTATATTTCTTATTTTATATTGCTCATATTTTATGGTATATGTTATTAGTCTGAGAGTTACAAATTAAAATAAAGATTCCAACGACGTAGTGGGATGAATGTCAAAATTGGCTCAACAGGCCAATCAATAATAAACGGTCATTTCGTGCAAGAGACACAGAATAAATAGTCCTGTAATAAAAACAAAGTCTTGAAATTAAATTTTGATATCTTGTTTATTTGGGACAATTTATTTCATTATTATCACAGTAATAAATAAATTGTTCCATATATATGAAGCGATAAGTTATTATTGGATGATTAATCATGGAATTATGTGTATTCAATTAAATGACCGTTTTCTCACGGCCAAGGTAATATATACCTTGGAGTAATTTAAGTTCAAAATAATTATCTTAACTTTAAGAGTTTTTAGTGAAAGGGATATTTTCATAAATAGTTGAGATAAGAATAAATAATTTTGGCATAAAAAAAGAAGTTGTGAGATTAAATTTTGGTATCTTGTTTATTTGTCATGTTTGGAATAACTTATCCCACTATTAATATCATAGTGAAGGGATGGGATAAGTTATTCTTAAATAACTAATCCTAAAATAATTAATCATGAAATAACTTGTTCTCAACCAAATGATCTGTTTCTCACGTTTAAGGTAATATATACCTTGGAGTAATTTAAGTTTTAAAATAATTATCTTAATTTTGAGAGTTATTAATTTGAAAGGGAAATTTCCATATATAGTTAAGAGTTGAAACATAATTAGTCTCCTTAGCTATAGTTTGTTACATAGCGTAGCTATAGTTCCAGTAACTGTTGTATATATTTTTCAAAATATACAAATTGGACTCTTAACTTATTTATGGGAAACTTACATAAATATGCTATAATAAAAAAATATTTACCATTACTTGATCACTTTTTTAATTCATTTATAATACAAGTTTAATACATATTACAAAGAACAATTTATTATTCACATATAATACAAGTTTTAATGATGGATAATGCATTTATCACACATTTTAATACACTTATAATACAATTTGACAAACTTCTATCAAACATAAGATATTTCAAAAACAATTATAATTCAAATATATTGCACACATAATTCACTTTTAATACATATTACAGATTTATCACAGTATTGCTATGATAATAAACAAAAAATATCGCTAAAATCAGTAATTATTTTTTAAAATATATTAATTCATGTAATTTTTCCCTTATTTAATGAGGGGAAATTTAGATTATTAAAAGGAAAATAATTTCACAAATCTTTTTATCAAATATGATTTCTAACAAACAAAGAAAGATAAATTTAACTTCCTAAATAAACATATAAAAAATGACTAAAAATAAGATTTAAAAAAGGTAAGAAAGTCGCAATAAGCATTATTACGCCAAATTCATAGAATCGTGTACAGTATAATGGTATTAATGGAAATATAAATCACAAAAAATATACAAAATAAATTAGTATAAAATTTCCACAATAATGCTGAGATTATATAAATAATAGTTGGAGCGTACACTTGCTGATAATTTACAAATACAAAAATTAAAAAATTGTATATTATTGTTGAATCTATGTAAATAAGATCTAAAAAGTATAAAAATTGCAAGAAACATTGTTACGCTAAATCCATAGAATCACATATAATATAATATGAAATGTATTAGAAATACAAATTACAATAAAAGTACAAAATAAATTATACAAAATTCCTCAATTACTTCATCATAATCTTGATCCATTCACTCAAATTCATCATCTTTATTCAATTTACAAACATAGTAAGATACTGAATTGAACTTCTTTCTTTTTTACCTTCGAATTTCTTAAGCTTCCTGATAGTTCATGCTTGACTATTCTGATTTGCATAATAACTTCTTGGGAAAAAATTAAAATTGTTTTTATTTACTTGCTATTCTTGAATTTTTGAAAATGGCATCAGCACTATCGTCGAGCAAAGTTGAAAGGGTTGAATTTTTTTTACTAAACTGTAGAAAAAAACACAAAACTTTTGAAATTTAAAACCTGATGTGTTTGAGTGAACTAAGGAGAAAATGAGTAAAAAAGATTATTTTTATTCGGTTTAAGTGATTTATTTGGAATTTAGGGATTTAAGGAGGTAATTAAGTGGGTGTGGTAAAGAGATTAGTGTGTAGATTTGTATAGAAAGGGAAAAAGAATTCAACACGTTTTGATACAAAAAAGGGACTCGATTTAGCCATTTTTTTTAAACAATAACCATTTTTTCATAATTAATTTAAACTATGGTCATGTAATATAATTAACTATTAAATGTTAGCTTAGTTAAGTACTTAAAATAAAACTATATTAGGTTCAACAGCAGGGAACACAATTTAGTAAGTCATGCAATTAGTAGGCAATTCAAATTTTGATAGACAATACAATATAGTAGGTCAAATGTAATATAACAGGCAACATAATTTTAATATGTCAAATGCATTTTAGCGTGTCGAATGTAATTTCAGTAAGCAATGTAAATTGCAGTAGGCGATACAACTTAATAGCTTAAACATAATTTTAATAGGAAAGACTATATATTAAGCAAAAATGTAATTTTCAGTAGGCAGAGCAATATAGTAGATAAAATATAAAAATTTTGATAGACAATGCAATATAGTAAGCAACAAATATATTTTGTAGGCAAATTAATTTATAGACAATGCAAATGTATTTTCAATAGGCAATGCAAAATTTCGTCATACAATGCTTATTGAGTAGGCAATGCAATTTTTAGTAGACAAATATAAACTTTTAGTAGGTCTTGCAAGTAATGAACAATATGATATAATACGTCAAATGCAATTAATTGACAATACAATTAGGACAAATATAATATATTAGACAATGCAATATAGTAGACAAGCAATTTCAGTAGGCTAAATGCAATATAATAGGCAAACAATTTTACTAGGTCATATACAATTTTCAGTAGGAAAAATGTAATATAGTAGGACAAATGCAATATAGTAAGCAATGCAATTAGTAGGTCAAATGCAATATAATAGGCAAACAACTTCAGTAAGCAATATAATACCGCTTAAAGTATAACGTTTTGTCTCTTTTCTTTAATCTGTGTTATATGTTTAAAACTAACTTCACCTATATTGATACTCCTATGGTGAAGGCATAAAGAATGGGAAAAAATTCATAAACAGAAACATTACATCAAAAAACATAAAGATCCGTTATTATTCCTATGGTAAAAGCATAACGAATGGAGAAAACTCATAAATTGGGACACATAAAGGGCATAAAAATTCACGTACTTGCAGTGGATATGTTTTTAGACTGAAAAAAATAAAGAAGGACAAGAGTAGTATATATTGGAAGACTTGTATTATATATAGAGTCGGTAGCATAAACTCGACGTAACTTTAAACTGCTAAGCTTACTGTTTAAGCTAATAGCTTTCCAAAAAAAATTGAATAAAAGGTGTCAAATGAATTTTGATTTTATTTTTTATGAAAATTTGATTTTAAAAAAAAGGATCAAATCCACTTTAAAATGTAAGCAATCTAATCTTGAAAACAAATTAACATATTCAAAACTTTCTAATCTTTTATAAAATATAAAAAAAATACTATATTTTTTCAACTACTTTAATCCTATCCAAACCATTAAAAAAATTAAAAGAAAGCGGAAATTTCTCTCCTCTTCTTCTCTCCAAATGTTCTGCTCTTCTTTTTCTTCTTTAGAAAATTCAACTATCAATAAATATTCTCCTTATTATCTTTTTTCTCACCTCCTGTCTTCACTTTTTTTTTCTAAAAACTGAACATTGTGTCAGTTTTTTTTGAAAGATTTTACAATTTTTGAAAAACAAATTCTTGATGTTAATTTTTTTTTCTTGAGTTAATGAACAAGAAGTTGTTCTATAGATGTGAACAATGAATAATGGTGTAACAATACCTATTATTTATTTTTATTTTTTTTAAAATCGATAAACCCAAAAAAAACTTAATTTGAGGAAATGTATATAAATTATTGTTGTTCAGTGAAAAGTCTTTTTTGTTGTTTTTGTTATTCTTTTGTGATCATTTTGTTCATATGATTATAGAAATATAGCCTTGTTCAACTGTTCTGATATTTAAATCTCCAATTTCAAAGTCACTTTGCTACTCTAGAAAAGTAAATATGATATCTCTACTGAAATTTGACAGTATTAAGTGTAGCTTCTATATATGTCAATCCACACCTGGACCATAAGCAAGAAAGAAAAACTCTACTTAATTCATTTGGAAGAGAAATCATTGATAAAAAATATCTTCAAAGAGTGTGTAGATCATTCCCAATTTCTCATGCAATAGCTTAGGTGGTCTGACTACTAAGCGTATCTAGACACAGGTTATAAAGCATTATAGGGCACAAAAAATCTAGCAAGAAACAAAATTGAGTTTTGAAGAATATACAATAAATTGGATGATTCTAGAAACATATGCAAGAAAATGGAGAGTTATGTTGTTAATAAACTCGAGTTAGCAAGAATCGTTTACAGGTCTCAATCTCTTTTTTCTTTTCTTATAGTACAATGTGTTGCCTCTTTTCTTGGATCCGCGTTATATCAATGTTTAAAACTAATTTCAACTATATTGTTATTCATCTTGTGAAGGCATAAAGATTGGAGAAAAACTCATGAACACATGAGACATTACATCAAAAAGCATAAGAAAATGCTATGATTCATATGGTAAAAGCATAACGAATGAATAAAACTCATAAACAGGAAACAAAAAACATAAAGGGCATAAAGAATTTACTTACTTGTTGTGGGTATGTTTTGAGACAAAGAAACCAAAGAAAAACATGAATAGTACATATAGTAAAGGTGGTATTTTATATAGAGTCGGTAGTATAAACTCAATGCGACTTTAAACCACAATTTTTTACTGTTCAAGCTAAAGCTTTCACGAGAAAATTGAATAAAATGTGTCAAATAAGTCTTGCAGGTTTTGTTTTTTGTGATACTTTCACCGAGAAAGGATCAAACCCACTAAAAATATAACTAAATTAATATGAGATCAAATTAACATTTTCAAAACTTTCTAATCTTTTTAAAGAAAAAAACACTACATTTTCCAACTACTTTAGTTCTATCGAAACCATTGAAAAATAGTAAAAGAAATTAAAATTTTCTCTCTTCTCCTTCTTCTTCTTCTCTCCGGCGTTCTCTTTTCTTCTTATTCCGTAGAAAATTCTACTATCAACAAATATTCTCTCTATTATATTCCTCCTCATCTCTGGCCATCATTTTCTCTATCTAAAACTAAATGTTGTGTCGATTTAAAACAGATAAGTCATTTTTTTGGAGAGATTTTATAATTTTCAAACAACACATTCTTGATACGATTTTTTCTTGGGTTATTGAATAAAAAATCGTTCTATAGAAGCGAAAATTGACTAATGGTGAAATGGTATCTACTATTAATTATTTTTGAAAGAAAATCAACAATTCAAAAAAATTCTAATTTTGAGAAAATGTATATGTATTGTTGTTGTTTAATGAAAAATCATTTTTGTTTTTTTTTATCTTCTTTTTGTGACCATTCTGTTCATATGATTGTAAAAATAGTCTTGCTCAATTGTCTTGAAATTTAAATCTCCAATTCCCAAACCGCTTCGCTGCTATAGAAAAGTAAATATGATCTCTCTACTTTGATGAAATTTGACACTATTAAGAGTATCATCTATATTTAAAGAGTTTTGATTGAATTAATTGTTAATGATACATCAAATATTTAAATACTAAGATTGGAGAAGGACTTAGAGTCCTAATAGAACTAAAAGAGTACTTAACTCTATCTACAATAACTAAATATAAATATTTAAAAATCTGTCCATCCTTATCTAGGATTGGTAGATATCCTAACATCCTCCCACAAGCGAAACTGTGATGTTGTAACAGTGAGCTTGTCTCGAAGGAACAAAAATCGTCGGGCTGGTTGACTTTTAGTTAAGGTATCACCTATTTGATCTCTTGAATTTATGTAACAGACGTCCAGATCTTTAGAGGCAACTTTCTCTCTGACAAAATGGAAATCCAACTCAATATGCTTCGTACGAGCATGAAAGATTAGATTTGCAATAAAATAAGTAGCAGATAAGCTGTCACACTAGAGCTTAGGAGGTTTTGGCAAAGGAACATGTAATTCTCATAAAAGATTGTAACCATGTAATCTTAGTCCTAGCAGCAGCTAAGCCTCGGTATTCAGGTTCAGTACTAGATCGTGAAACAACTCTTTGCTTCTTGGAACACCATGATACCAGATTAGGCCCGATAAAAATACAATAACCATGAGTGGATCGCCGATCATCAGGACTCCCTGCCTAGTCTGCATCAGAGAAGCCATTGACAACTAATGACGGAGATTGTCAAAGTTGTAAATACATAGTCCCTTTCAAATAACGCAGCACTCGCTTCATTACTTGAAAATGAACAATAGTAGGGGATGAATAAATTGACATAATTTATTAACAGAATAGGATACATCTGGCCTAGTAATGTTGATATACTGAAGAGTCTCCGCTCAGCTTCGGTATAGTGCTGGATCTTCAAAGGGAGTGCTTCCATGCCTGGATAATTGCAACCCACTGACCATTGGAGTTGAAATCGATCGTGCACCGTCCATATGAGCTCTTTGAAAAAGGTCTCTAACATATTTGGTTTGAGATAATACTAGACCAGTAGGAGAAGCAGTAACCTCCACACCTAAAAAATAACGTAAGTTTCCTAGATCTTTCACAGCAAAGTCAAAGGACAGCTTCTGAATGAGAGCATTTATGAAATCAGTAGAGTTGCCTGTGACTATAAGGTCATTCACGTAAGCCAACACAATAGTAATGTTGGAAGCACATGAATGAATAAACAGAGAAGTATCCGACTTAGAGCTAATGAAGCCAAGACAAAGTAATGTTGAACTGGGCTTCTCAAACCAAGCCTTAGGGGCTTGTTTAAGACCATACAACTATTATAACAACGCCTTATGTAAACGACAGACATGATGAGGAAGCTGCGGATCAATAAAACCAGTAGGTTGAGCCATATATACCTCTTTTGGTAACTCGCCATGTAAAAATGCATTCTTGACATCAAGTTGGCGAAGAGACCACCCTTTTGACAAGGCCAAAGTCATAATAACTCTAATTATGGTAGGTTTCACAAGAGGACTAAATGTATCATGATAGTCGACGCCAGCTTCCTGATTATACCCCTTTGCAACTAGACGTGCCTTATAACGCTCAATGGACCCATTTGGATGAAGTTTGAGTTTAAAAATCCATTTTCTACCAACAATGTTCTTGAGCTATGTGACGATGTTTTTCTTTCAGCGGAGCCATTTTGTTCATGAGTGTGAGGACAAGACACCTGATGAAGTATGCCAACTTATTCAAAATATTTAGAGCATTTTTGATATTCTCCACTCCAATCAGACTGGACTACCTTTATTTTACGTTCAAAGTAATTTTCAACTTGTGATTTAAAACGTAAAAAGATAGTATATACCTCACTTTTAGATTACATAGGATAAATCCAAGTATATTTGGTGCAATCATCAATAAACACAACATAATAACTAAATTTATTGCTTGCTAAGAAAGGAGTAGGACCCCATACATCAGAATGAATCAGGTCTAAAGGATGGAGCGATAATGAAGTTGGAATAGGAAAATGTTGTTTATGACTTTGCCTTGTTGGCAGGAAGCGCAAACATATAAATTTTTATTCAAAGGAACTGCTAGTGAGAGCTTTATCAACATTTTGAACAATTTTTATTGAAGGATGACCTAAACGACTATGACATGCATCTAGAGATGGTTTTTTCACTAGAATAGCTCGAGGTTGATAGGATGAGCGCAAATCAGATCTGCCAATGGAGAGAAGCTTGTAGACTCAATCTTTATGTCTCCCTTAAAATAGACCTTCCTCATTGCCCGATCCTTCACAAGACAAAAATAAGGATGATATTCAAAAAAACACATTGTTGTCAACAGTGAATTGTGCTACACTTAATAAGCTTTTAGTAATTCCAGGCACAAATAAAATATGTTTTAGTTGTAGTGAGCGGGACGAAGAAAGCAACTAAGAATCACCAATATGAGAGATAGGCAAACTTGTTCTATTACCAACCATAATTTACTCATTACCACTGTAGTCTCCACGGATAGTGACATTATTGAGATCATTGCTGAGATGATTCGTAGCCCCGGAATCAGGATACCAAGCTGGGTCAGAGACCGTATTTGGTTCGGCTATAAAGGTTTCCATTTGAGTATTAGTACTTGTTTGATAAGCATGATCAAAACGATGATACATGCTAACGCAGTGTGTCCATATTTTTTACACACTTGACATTGAGAAGAGCCTGTGCTATTATGAGATTGACCATGACCCATATTATATCGACCACCACGAGCACGACCATGACCTCAACCTCGACCTCGTCCAAACCTGCCATTGTTATTATTCAATGTATTGTTCTCGCGGAAACCATTCTCATTCTTTTGACTAGTATTAGAATTCCTTTCCGTCAAATTAACTTGACCAAGACCTTGTTCTATATGATTCAAACTGTCAAGCCTAGTTTCATGACTTAAGAGCAACCCATGAATATCAGCGATGGAGATAGCTTCTGCCCTAGAGGTAACTGAAACAACCAAAGCATCATATCCGGGCCTAGGACACTAAGATTGTAGAGAATGATATCATCATCTTTGAATGGTTGTGGTGCTGCAACAAGGTTATCTGCAATAGACTTCATTTTTTGAAGGTAATCTATCATGGACAAAGAGCCTTTCTTTGTGGTCTGCAACTGAAGACGAAGTTGAATAAGTCGGCCTTCGATTGTATGCAAACATATTTTCTAATGTTTGCCAGACTTCCATGGATGAGGCACACCCCCACAACTTGTGCCAAAACGCTCTCAGTGAGAGTCGAAAGAAGCCAACTAAAGAGTAATTGGTCCTGTTTTCTCCATGTTAAGTACGCAGGATTCACATCCGATTCATGCGAATTTTCATTGGTTGAATTGCCGGGGATTAATTTTTCATGGCACTTATGTGATCGATCAACGGGTCATGGTCAAAGAAAGCGTATAGTTTTATGCTTTTGATACCATGAAAGAGTTTTGACTGAATTAATTAATTATTAATGATACATCAAATAGTTATATCCTAAGATTGGAGGGCTTAGAGTCCTAATAGAACTAAAAGAGTACTTAAATCTATCTACAATAACTAAATACAAATATTTAAAAATTTATCCATCCTTATCTAGGATTGGTAGATATCCTAACATATATATGTCAATCCACACCTGGACAACAAGTAAGAAAGAAAAAAATTCTACTTAATTTAATTGGCAAAGAAATCATTGGTAGATCAATCACGATAGCCTAGGTGATCTTTACTAAACATATATGGACAGAGGTTAGAGAGCATTTTAGGGCACAAAAATTCAAGCAAGCAACAAAATGAGTTTTGAAGAATATGCAAGAAACTGGAGAATTCTTGAACAATATGCAAGAAATTGGAGAATTGTGTTGCTAATAAAGTCGAGTTAGCAAGAACATCTTCCAAGCCTCAATCACTTTTTTCTTTGCTTATAGTACAACATCTTCCCTCTTTTCTTAGATCCGTGTTATATAAATTTTTAAATCTAACTTCAACTATGATGATACTTATCTGGTGAAGGCATAAAGAATGGAGAAAACCCCATAAACACAGAGACATTACATTCAAAAACATAAAGAAGCGTTATTATTCATACGATAAAAGCATAGCGAATAGAGAAAATCCATAAACCGGAGGCACAATATATAAAGAGCATAAAGAATTTACTTACTTGTTGTGGATAATTTTGAGACAAAGAAAGCAAAGAAGAACAAGAGTAGTATATATTGGAAGGATGGTATTATACATAGAGTCGGTAGTATAAATTCGACGTGACGTTAAACGACAATTGCTTATTGTATAAGCTAATAGATTTGAGAAAAAATTGAATAAAAATTGTCAAATAAGTCTTGATTTTGTTTTTTGTAACACTTTGACCAAGAAAGGGTCAAACCCATTTTAAAATGTAACTGATTTATTGTAGGACAAAGTAACATTTCAAAACTTTCTAATCTTTTATGACATATAAAATACTATATTTTTTAATTACCCTAATTATATCCAAACCATTAAAAATGTAAAAAAAATTAGAATTTTCTCTCTTTTTCTTCTTTTGTCCAATGTTATACTCTTCTTCTTCTTCCATAGAAAATAAAATTTTTTTTGAGTTAATTAACAAAAAATTATTCTATAGATGTAAGATTGAATATTAGTGCAATGATACATGTTATTTATTATTTTTTAAAGAAAATCCACAAACTCAAAAATACCCTAATTTTGAACAAAAGTATATGTATTATTGTAGTTCAGTGAAAAGTCATTGTTGTTGTTGTTTTTCTTCTTTGTGACAATTTTGTTCATCTTATTGTAGAAATATTGTCTTATTCAACTATTCTGAAATTCAAATCTCAAATTCGAAAGACGCTTCGCTTCTCTAGAAAAATAATATAATATCTATACTTTGATGAAATTTAACAGTATTAAGTGTAGTATCTATATATTCCAATCCACAACCGGACTACAAGCAAGTTAGAAAAACTATACTTAATTCATTCAGCAGAGAAATCATTGATAAAAAAAACATATTCAATAAATGTGTAGATCATTCTCAATTTCTCATGCAATAATCTAGGTGGTCTTTTTACTAAGCGTATCTAGACAGAGGTTAGAGAGCATTGTGGGCACAATAAACAAACAAGAAACAAAATTGATTTTTGTAGAATATGCAAGAAACTGAGGAATTCTTGAACAATATGCAAAAAAGTGGAGAATTGTGTTGTTAATAAACTCGAGTTAGCAAGAATTGCTTCCAGGTCTCGATCTCTTTTTTCTGTTCTCATAGTACAATGACTTGCCTCTTTTCTTGGATCCGCGTTATATCAATGTTTAAGCCTAGATTCAACTATATTCATCTTGTGAATGCATAAAGAATAGAAAAAAGATTATAAATACTGTAGACATTACATCAAAAAGTATAAAGAGGAGTTATTATTCATATGCTAAAATCATAACGAATAGAGAAAATTCATAAACAAGGGACACAATACATAAAGGGTATAAACAATTTACTTACTTGCAATAGATATGTTTTGAGACAAAGAAAGCAAAGCAAAACATGAGTAGTACATATTGGAAGGGTGGTATATATAGAGCTGGTAGCATAAACTCGATGCAACTTTAAACCGCAATTGCTTACTGTTTAAGCTAATTGCTTTCCAGAGAAAATTGAATAAAAGGTGTCAAATTAATTTTACCTTTTTTTTTGTGATACTTTGATCAAGAAATGGTCAATCCACTTTAAAATGTAATTAAGTTAATCTGGGACCAACTTACATTTTCAAAACTTTCTAATCTTTTAAAAATAACTAAAAAAAACTCAACATTTTCCAGCTACCTTAATTCTATCCAAACCATTAAAAAAGTAAAAGAAATTAAAATTTTCACTCTTCTTCTCCTCCTCCTCATTATCTTACTCCGCTTCCTCCTCCTTCTCCTCCTCCTCTTCATTATCTTCTTTCCTCCTCTTCATTCTCTTCCTTAGAAAATCTGACTATAAAAAAATATTCCCCCTATTATCTTTCTCCTTATTTGCGATCATTACTTTCTCTTTCTAAAATCTAATGTCGTGTTAGACTTAAAATGGGTAAGTCATTATTTTGAAAAATACTAAAATTTTTGAACAGTGCATTTTTAATACTAAATTTTTTTCTTAACTTAATGAACAAGAAATCGTTCAATAAATGTAAAAATTGAATAAAGGTGTTATAGTGAATATTATTTATTATTTTTGAAAGAAAAACGACAAACCCAAAAATAACCTAATTTGAGGAAATGTATATGTATCATTTTTGTTCAGTGAAAAGTCATCTTTGTTGCTTTTGTTCTTCTTTTTGTGACCATTTGTTCATATGATTATAGAAATATAGTCTTGTTCAATCGTCCTTTAAATCTCCAATTTCAAAGCCGCTGCGCTTCTCTAGAAAAGTAAATATGATATCTCTTTTTGATGAATTTGACAGTAGTAAGTGTAGCATCATATATACCAATCCACACCAGACCACAAGCAAGAAAGAAGAATTCTACTCAATTCATTTAGCAGAGAAATCATTGATAAAAAAACATATTCAAAGAGTGTGTAGGTCATTCCAATTTTCATGCGATAGTCTAGCTGGTCTTTCTACTTAGCATATCTAGACAGTGGTTATAGAGAGCATTCTAGGACACAAAAAATCAAGAAAGAAACAAAATTAAATTTTGATGAGCATGTAAGAAACTAGAAAATTCTTTAACAATATTCAAGAAAGTGGAGAGTTGTGTTGTTAATAAACTCGAGTTTGCAAGATTCGCTTCCAGGTCTCAATCTCTTTTTTTCTTTTCTTATAGTACAATGTCTTGCCTCTTTTCTTGGGTCCGTGTTATATCAATATTTAAACCTAACTTCAATTATATTGATATTCACCTAGTGAAGGCATATATAAATATTGGAGAAAAACCCATAAAAACATGAGACATTACATCAAAAAGCATAACAAGTGTGTTATTATTCATATGGTAAAAGGATAACGAGTGGATAAAATCCATAAAAAGGGAACATAATACATAAAAGGCATAAACAATTTACTTACTTGCAGTGAATATGTTTTGAGACTAAGAAAGCAAAGAAGAGCATAAGTAATACATATTGGAAGGGTGATATTATATATAGAGTCAGTAGCATAACAACAATTGCTTACGATTTAAGCTAATAACTTTTCAGAGAAAATTGAATAAAAGGTGTCAAATAAGTCTTGATTTTATTTTTTGTGACACTTTAACCAAGAAAGGGTCAAACCCACTTAAAAATATATTTAAGTTAATTTCAGACTAAATTAAAATTTTCAATACTTTCTAATCTTTTATAAAATACAAAAAAAAAACTATATTTTTAAGCTACTTAAACTCAATTCAAACCATTAAAAAAATTAAAAGAAATTTGAGTTTTCTCTCTTCTTATTCTTCTCTCCAACGTTATGCTCTTCTTCTTATTCTTTAGGAAATCCGACTATCAACAAATATTCTTTCTATTATCTTCCTCCTCATCTTCAGTTGTCTCTCTCTTTCTAAAATTGTCACGATCCGAGAGTACCCTCAAATCGCAACACGGTATACTTGACTCGGAAGTGATTTTATACAAGCCTCATGGATCATTCATTGCATAAGATACTTGAAATCCCTGGAAGAATTAAAAAACCTCAACAATCGAAGACATTTCATTGAATAGCAAGCGCAAGACTTTCTAGACATAGAACACCTTGTCCCAAACCATCCAAGACTTTGATTACAACAGGGACTAAGCCCATACAAAGCTTTAACAAAACTAAAGACATAAGGGAACACAACGGGCCTTGTCCTCGAACTATGAGGACTACCAAGTCTTTATCTTCAAGCACCTTAGAAAACTGTCCTTCAAGCATAAAACACCAACGTCTCCAAATGCTGCAGTTTAGTAAAAAGGGAGTAGAATGTGGTTAGCACAATTAAGTATTAAATATGATGGTCATGCAAAAACATGTTAAAACGAACATTTATTTGAAAGGCATGCTTTTATGCCATTTTAGTAAAACTTCATGAACATTGAACAATAGAGGCATAATATAAGTCACAACCAACATATAAATCACAATATCTCATTTAATCCATTACCTTTACCTTCTAAGATTCACCTCAAGTATTCATGCTTCAACTAGTACCAACATTCAATACTTAAGACACATACATCAGGTAAGGCATTTCAACATATAAGGGTCTCTATCTAAGGTTACCCTAAGAAACATTTAAGTAAGACATAAAGTGGCAGCCCTAACTACCTCTTCATGCCACGCCTAGGTGTTTCTCAAAGCTACAATAGACAAGAAACTCTACATTTCCCATGACATTCTAAGAAACTAATTTCATTAATATAAGAGAGATCATTACATAAGCCAACTTGGAACATTAGAAGCATTTCATGACAAGATTAAAGTATATGCATCTTTACATTTAAGCATATAAAGTCAACATTACTCAATAACTTCATTTAGAATACTTTCATTCACTAAAGCTTAAGTCATCATTCTCATTAACTCTAACACAAGAGGACATTTTACAGTTAGAGGACTTCCAATCATAAGGCATTAGAGGACTTCACACAATAGTCATTAAGACTTAGGGAACTTACTAAATCACCTTCAAGGCCTACTCGTGCCATGTGTAGGTAGAATCCCATACTGCTATCTACACATTGTAGGACCTATCAAGTAACTAGAGTGCACATCCCACAAGATGGGAATGGGCATTAACCGACATAGACCATGAGAGCTAATTTAAGGAATTTGATATTCTATCCTCACACCGTAAAGATGTGTTCTACTTGCCAAGGGTTGAACTAATACACATCCTGTGTAGGTACATAGTAAGGGGATATCCAAAGATGTTCATTGGACTCTAGCCTAACGTTGGAAAGAGCCACCATCTTAACCATATCCACTCGGTGATTAGCCTTAGTTCCCATGGAGTTTTTGCATAAACAATATATAGGTGTGCTTGAGAGGGCCACTAACATTAGGCCTACCGTCCCAAGACATAAGCACATAAAGGGCCACACCATTAGGTCTATCAATTCAAGGTATAAAGGATAGCTCATTGATCCTCCTTAGGAAGGGCCACCAGCATTAGGTCTACCGCTCCTAGGTACATCATTTCACAAAGAAGGATTTCACCACCATTAGCTCTACTGCTTCATGGTTTACCTTCACATTTAGCACCTAGACTCCTCACAAAAGGCTACCACCATTAGGTCTACCAACACAAGTTTTAGCTTAGACTATTTAAACATTCTTTCATTTGCAGAGAGGCTACCAACAATATGTCTACCAATAAAAGACATTCATTTACTCATTCACAATGAGGCTACCAACAATAGGTTTACCAATATAAGATCATTTAGACATTAAAGCAAGATACATTCAATATTTTAAAAGAGGATGCCTAAGCCTACCAAGTCAAGATATCACATTCAATATAACATTCATTTATCAAGGAGAGGTCACATAAGTCTACCAAGCCAAGATACAACCTTTCATTATAGAAGTAATTCCTATTTCAACATCAAATTCATGAGCTTTAAGAGAGAGAGTATACTTTCCATCAAAATACATTAATATTCTATGTAGGATCCCCATTATACCATTTAGACCACATGCATCACTTTCACATCACCATCATATACACAACATCATAACAATACTTCAATCTACTCATATAATGCCTTCAAGGCTATGATCACAATGCACAAGGTAAGTAAACACCTTCACCATAAGTGGATCACACATCAATCTATTACAATTCTATATCCATATACTTCAATATCAACCCATAGATTCAATATACTACAAGAGAAAGATACTTAACAAATTTCCAAAACCCATTCCATCAGCCACATAAGTAATTTAACATGAACTCATACATACTTTACCTCCCAAGGCCATGATCTTTACATCATCAATGCTTCAATAATTCACCATAATAAGACATAACAATTGACACGAATTCAAAAACTAACATTATACAATCATATTCTATACATTATACTTCCATAACAAACCAATTCCCATTCGAATTCCATAATAAAGAGATTTACGAAAAACATGGGTTCTTGAAGGAATTCAATGTAAAATCCACTTAAAATCATCCACTTAAAATCATCAATCCAACTTAGGTTCATCAAATATAATTGCTTTGAAAATGTTTGAACAATGAACTCATGATTAAATTAGAAAGGGGGGTTTTGATCTTTGAAAAGACTTTGAAATCTCTTTTGATTTAGCTTGTTGAATGGAAGACTAATAAAAAATGAAGAATCATCATACCTTATACTTGAAGAAATCCACCAAATTAAAGAAGAAAAACCTTGAAATCATCAACTAGCTTGAACTTGACCTAGACCTCTCATGAAGTTCTAGAGAGAAGCTATTTTGAAAGAAAGGGTTTTGTTTTGGGAAAAGTGAATGTAGAAATACAAAATAACTTTTTAATGTTTTAATACTCTTAAAATGCTTAAATGAACCTAAAACAAATTTCCCACCACTTAACCAAGCAAAAGGGGATTTTACCAAACCTCCATTCACTTGGCCGTGTGAAATTGCAGATTGAAGGTTCAACCTGCGCTACCAGACCACAGATTGTAGTCTGGTCCACGCCCCCGTCAATGGAGTCCATGGTTTGGTAATGAGAGTTGACCTGCAAGACCTACAACTACGGACCAAGATTACTAGCCGTGGTTTAACCCACGAGCCATAGGTCATGGCCGTAGTTCGGCCACTTTTTGAAACTCATGGTTTTTCCTTGGGGTTTTGGGGTGTTAAATTTAGGGTCCTCCTAAAATACCCTTAGGGCGGTTATTGGGGAGTCTTACCTTGACTTCTAACCCCTAAGCACCTCAATTATGACTAGTGACAACATAACACACCATCAAACCTCAAGACAAACTCAACCACACACGTTAGGCTCTACTTTCGCTAGTTCACTTTTAGGATCGTTACAAAAACTGAATGTCGTGTTCGACTTAAAATGGGTAAGTCTTTTTTTTGAAATATTTTACAATTTTCAAATAACACATTCTTGATACTAAGTCTTTTTCTTTGGTTAGTCAACAAGAAATCGTCATATAGATGTGAAAATTGAATAATGGTGTAATGGTACCTATTACTTATTATTTGTTTAAAAGAATTTGACAAACCCAAAAAAACCCTAATTTTGAGGATATATATATGTACTGTTGTTGATTAGTGCAAAGTAAATTTGTTGTTTTTGTTCTTTTTTTCGTGACCATTTTGTTCATGTGATTGTAGAAATATAGTCTTATTCAACTGTCCTAAAATTTAAATCTCCAATTTTGAAGCCGCTTCTCTCACATCCGGGGAGCACCCCCTAGACGTAACCAGCGTCATCGTCCTCTTTGAGGACTAAGACTAGCCTCTTATCTTACATTATTATATTCATAGGTCAAAAATGAAAAATAATTTAAAACTTTTCTATATGTAGCTTGAGGTTTACATAGACCTCTCGCATACATATAATATAGTCATATCGAGTATACATAGACCCTTCGTATAGGAAGAGTACATAGTATTCTACTTTTAGTGCACATAGAGATATAAGATATAACATAGTCATAAACGGATGTCTCATCTCATAACCATCTAAAGTAAAAGTATATGAATAGGGTGTATCCCATACATCAAGGTAATAAAGCTACGTATAGGCTATATAATGTTTAGTACTCAAATGAAAAGGAAAGAACTAACAGTTTTATAACTAGAACAACATCATAAGCTTGATAGTGGCATTGCCCTTAGAAAGTGAGGATCTACCCAACTTGGATGAGTGAGAATTCCAAGTCTTCCTTCAAAGTTGTCTCAAAATCCCTTTAACGACCGGAACCTAAAATGTTGGGGAAAAGAAAGAAAATGGGGTTAGTACACCACTTGTACTAAGTATGAGACCATATGCACACATATCATGAAATCATGCTAAAAGGGAACATCTCATTGAAGTATGCAATTTACTTTGAAAAGACTTGTGTACATTCAAGAAGACCATATCAATCAATAAGACATATTTATCAAGTCAAGAGCATGTATATCACCAGACCAACAATACTAAGTCTAGTCAAGCCAACATGCATATCCACATAATTTGAACACATAGTCAAAACAACTCTATTATCAAGCTATAACATCACAAGCATGAATAAGATTTCACTACAACATAACCAAAGCAAGACAATTACTCATGAACCATCATTAAGTAAACTAATGCAATGACCAAGCAAAGCCCTATAACCTTACTCAATCAAGTAAACCCAACAAGAATCATGACCGATATCCAACTTCACATAGCATATCATTAAGAGTACATATCATCACACTTTAGCAATGGAGACCAAACACATATTCATAAGTGAAACCAATCATCATATAATATCATCAATGTGCAAGTCATCATATACATATCATGTTCCATTATAAGCATATACATATATAAGAACATCCTCCGAAGACTTCCCTCAAGGCTAACTAGTGTAATGTTTAGGTAGAGTCCCATACCCCTACCTAGACTAAGTTAAACCCCTTAGGTCATCCTAGTTAGAGTTCATTCCTTTAGTTTATTTTACCTTTTGAGAACATCTTGCCTTAACCGACATAGACCACATGGGCTAATGTGGACCAAAGGAAGGCATACTACTTGCCAAGGTAGTACTAAAACATGAACATAGCAACTATGTGGATCCACTAGCTAGTATTCCTATGGGGGCAACATAGTTCAAGAACTAGGAGATATAGTTGGGATCCTCTTTATGCTACATGCATTGTAGTCTCCAATCTCATGAGTACATTAGTGATCCTACCTTCCCTATGTGGGAAGGGATACTCTTCACACTAGTTCACTCGGTGCTAAGCTAAAGTCTCTTTTGAAATGTCTTTAATGTCTTTATTAATCATCATAGCTTAATGTAGGTCATAAGGTTATCCCTTGTATAATCATCATCATCATAGCTCAATAAGAATTGCATGAGCATTGTCCTTTCATTACAATTCATATAAGTGAGGTTAACACATTTACATAGTCACATCATAATAAGGCACCTTGGTAAGTAATCACCATCCTTATAACATTTACATCTTAGCCAACAACTCACAATCCATAGTTCAAGACATTTCAATTAAACATCATATCAACCCTATCAATCGTAATATAAGGTCTACTTCAATACAACATCATGTCTTAAGCACAAGTAACCATAATCGAAGTAAAGAATAGGGATCACATTACTTACTCAATCCTCTTCACAATGCCTTCATCAAGGTCTTACCATCAACCTCCAACTTAACCGAACAATGATATAATATCATCATATAATATAAAACAACATAATAAAAAGATCAATTGAGTCATTATACAACAATCCCTTACTAGTTCCTAGCCTAGAATTAAAGACTTAGATTAAGTTCATAATTTACTTCACCATCTAAGTCAATTTCTCAAGAACTAGCATGGTAGGACTATAATTCATCTCAATCTATTCATAAATTGGCACAATAAGATCATAGGATAGTAATTCACATATTAACCAAGCCAATTACATCAATACAAGATAGTTCAATTCAAGATCACAACCTAGGTTTAAGGGGAATATGTCATCTTCTACAAACTAGACAAATCCATCAATAAGTAATGTAATATAGTCACAGTTCATCATAGTTTAAGCACTTCAATCCAAAGAAACCATAAATAAAAATTTTAAGATCAATTTCGAGAATGGAAAAGTCCCACATGAAAACTCATCTTTTAAAATCAATTTGAAGGAATTTGTTGGGGAAAGAAGTATCAAAGGTGAAAGGAATCCCTTACCTTAGTATTTGATGAAGATTGATGGAGAAACTTTGGTGATTTAAGCCCTAAAACCCACCTTGACCTTGTCTTCTATGGTGTTCTTCAACTTGGGAGAGAGAAAGAAGAGAAAAGGAGGAGAATTTCGGTTTGGGAATTATGAGGGCTTAGGTTATTTAATTAGCTTAGGATTTTTATATAGGTCATCAACCCAGTTAATTAGGATTCCTTAAACCCCTAAATAATTAACTAACCACCTATTTAATTAATTCAACCTAACTTAAAACGAGCAGCAAAACAGTTCATTCACCAACGAGACCCCACCCA
Source organism: Solanum pennellii (assembly GCF_001406875.1). Taxonomy (NCBI): domain Eukaryota; kingdom Viridiplantae; phylum Streptophyta; class Magnoliopsida; order Solanales; family Solanaceae; genus Solanum; species Solanum pennellii. The sequence continues at coordinate 54,244,896 of NC_028641.1, read as the reverse complement.
CGCCCCGTTTGTCCATCGACGGACCAAGGACCAACCAACCTGTTGGTCCGTCCTTTGGATTAGAGACTTGTCAAAATCCTGCTTTTGCCAAAATTATAAGTGTCCATCGATGGAGGCAATCGACGCCCCATCGATTTGACCACTAACCGTTGATGGCAACCGTCTGTCCACACTACCTTGGGCAGCCTTCGACCTAAACGCAAGGGTCCTCCTCAAGGACCTTTGGTTGGTCCTTGGGGAGTTTTACCCGGACGTTTCTAATATGAATTAACTATAATACATATTAGACACCCTTCTACAAAAATTCATCAACTTCCGACTCTTAAATCTTAGTCAAATAGGCTAAGGCACACTAGCACCTCATTGAACTAGTTTCCGGACATCATGGACGTTCTTTGACGTTTTGATTTATAAAATTTCTAAATGACTTATATACACTATTTATTACCTTAAAATAGTGTCTAAGACTATTGACACCTATATAAGGTTCTAGAACATGTCTTAGACTTTCGGAGTATTACAGCTTCGCTGATCTAGAAAAGTAAACATGATATCTTTACTATTTGAATTTTGGAAGAATTAATTTAAAGCATCTATATATATTAATACACACATGGAGCACAAGCAAGAAAATAAAACTCTACTTATTCATTTAGTAGAGAAATCAATGGTAAAATATACATATTCAAAGAGTGTGTATATTATTCCCAATTTCCTATACAATAGCCTAGGTGGTCATTCTACTAAGTGTATCTGCATAGAGTTAGACATCATACGATGGCACAACAAATCAAGCAAGAAATAAAATTTAGTATTGACGAATATGCAGGAAACTGGAGAATTCTTGAACAATATGCAAGAAAGTGAGTTAATAAGAATCGCTTCCAGGTCTCTATTTTTTACTTCTTATAAACATCTTGCCTCTTTTCTTTGATCCACATTATATCAATGTTTAAATCTAAATTCAATTATATTGATATTCATTTGGTCAAGGCATAACAAATGGAGAAAACTTGATAAACACATGAGACATTACATCAAAAAGCATAAAGAAGCGTTATTATTCATATGATCAAAGCATAAGAATGGAGAATACCCATAAATTGGGGACACAATACATAAAGGGAATAAAGAATTCACTTGCTTGTAGTAGATATGTTTGTGACAAAGAAAACAAAGAAGAACAAGAGTAATACATATTGGAAGGGTTGTATTATATAAATATAGTCGATAATATAAACTCGACGCGACTTTAAACCACAATTGCTTATTGTTTAAAAGAATATCAATTGGAAGTGATCCACAATTGTTCGTGGGGACACTTTGACCAAGAAAGGGTTCAACCCACTTTAAAATGTAATTAAGTTAATCTGGTACCAAATTAATATGTTAAAAACTTTCTAATATTATATAAAATACAAAAACAACACTACATTTTTCAATACAAACCATTAAAAAAGTGTAAAAGAAATTAGAATTTTCTCTCTTTTTTTCTCTTCAACGTTCTGCTCTTCTTATTTTTCCTTAGAAAATCCGAGTATCAACAAAAATTCTCCTTATAATCTTCCTCATTTTCTCCGTTAGTCACTCTGTCTTTCTAAAACTGAAGGTCATGTTCGACTTAAAACGGGTAAGTCTTTTTTTTGAAAGATTTTTTAATTTTCGAACAACACATTTTTTATACTAAGTTTTTTTCTTGGATTAATGAACTAGAAATCGTTCTATAGATGTGAAAATTGAATAATGGTTTGATGTTACCTATTATTTATTACTACTGAAAGAAAATCGACAAACCCAAAGAAAATCTAATTTTGTGAAAATGTATATCTATTGTTGTTGTTCAGTGAAAGGTAGATTTTGTTGCTTTTGAGTTTGCAATATGTGTTCTAGAAAAATGATCTAAATCTTTTCCAAAAGAGGTGGCTTTAAAATTTTACCACATGGGTGTCCTCTATCACAGTGGCAAAGCAAATTTAGTAGTGGATGCTCTTAGTCGGCTATCAATGGGTAATATCACTCATGTTGAGAATGATAAGAAGGAGTTGGCTCGTGAAGTTCATAGATTGGCCTGATTGAGTGTTCGGTTACCAATAATGTTGTCTTTTTTGTCGGATGTAAATGAAAAGCAAGGTCTTGACCCAACGTTGATTGAGTAAAAAGAAACAATACTTAAAAGCTTATTGAGGCTTTATCCTAAGGGGGGTATGGAGTGCTTCGATATCAAGGTCGTTTGTGTGTCCTAATGTAGATTACTTCAGGGAGCAAACTTTTTAGAAGCCCATATTTATAACCAATCCATTCACCTCGAGAGCTACCAAAATTTTTCACGACTTGCGGGAGGTCTATCGGTGGAATAGAGTGAAAAAGAATATTGCAGAATTTGTGGCTATGGGTCCTAATTGTCAACAAGTGAAAGTCAAACATCAATACCCAAGATTTTTGTCCCAAGATATTAGTATTTCTACTTGGATATGTAAAGATTTTAAAATGAATTTCATTGTTGGTCTATCCCACACCCGAAGACAACATGACTCGATTTGGGTTATAGTCGATCGTATAATGAAGTCGACTTATTTCATCCTCGTTAACTTTTCTTATTTTACGAAGGACTATGCTAGGTTGTATTTGAAAGAGATGTTTAGGTTTAATGGAGTACCCTTATCCATCATCTCTGATCATGGTACCCAATTCACTTCTTAATTTTGAAAGTCTTTCCAAAAAGGGCTTGGTACTCGTATTAAACTTACGACCTTTCATCCTTAAACCGATGGGCATGCGGAGTGTACTATCTAAATTTTGGAAGATATTTTGAGAGCTTGTGTGATTGACTTCAATGGTAATTGGGATGATCGTTTGTCTTTGATTGAGTTTGCATATGATAATAATTATCATTCAAGTATTGGTATGGCTCCATTCGAGGCTCTTTAGTGTAGGAGGTTTAGATCTCCTATAAGTTGATTCAAAGTTGGTGAGTTTGCTTTGATAGGTCCTGTATTGGTACATGAGGCTTGGATAAAGTTTGACTTATTAGAGAAACATTGAAAACGACTCAAAATCGACAAAAGTCCTATGCCGATATGAGAAGAAGAGATCTTGAATTTGATGTAGATGATTTGCTTTATTTGAAAATTTCACTCATGAATGGTGTGATGAGATTTGGGAAGATAGAGAGCTTAGTCCCCATTATATGGGCTCATATCAAAATTTGAGGCGTATTGGTAAATTTTCTTATGAACTTACTTTGCCTAATGACTTAACATCGGTGCATCCGATTTTCCATGTCTCATTGTTACAGAAATTTGTTGGTGATCTAACATCTATAATACCATTGGAGAGTCTTGGTAAAAAGGATAGTCTTTCTGATGAAGAATTTTTGGTCGTGATTTTAGACTAGAAAGTCTGGAAGTTAAGAAACAAAGAAGTTTTTTCCATGAAGGTTCTTTGGAGGAATAAGTTAGTTAAGGGTGATACTTGGGAGGTCGGGGCCGATATGATGTCCCTTTATCCTGATACCCTTCCCTCCGTTCCTACTCTAGCTTGAGGAACTCATGGTTCACTCATATGGTTTCATGCGTCTTAGTTATTTCCATGTTCCGTCATGCATGCATGCTTATGAAACCTTCATTTTGAGAAAATAAGTGATTGATATCTCCATATTTATGAGCATTTGAGTATGAGTTGCATATATGCCTTATGAAATCATGTTTTGGATATGCTTTAGCTTGGAGTCGATTCTTCCTCCTTGAATATGTGCTTTTATGTGATTTCATTTTTGTTGTGCTGTTGGATCTTTTCCTACCCTCCCTATGATGTGAGTTTCATTCAAGGATGACAGTTCCCAAGGAAAAATGCATATTTGAGTTGGGGTCTGTGTCTACAGGTCCATCTACGGGATGTAAATGGCAACCGTTGTAGTGAAAAATAATTTTTCAAAAAGTCAAATTCCAATAACATTTTTACGGCTCACCAGGACGGTTTGTCAACCTTGTACAAGTCGTAGATAGGTCTCATTGTGAGTCCTACACATAGTAAAATTTTGAGAGTCAAAGTTGGGTTTCCACGAACGGCATGTACGGACCAACCTACGAGTCATACATAGGAACCATTGTTGGTGGGGGAATTTCAAAGTCGTAGTATTGTATCTAAAGTTGACAGTATACGTTCAAGCGTAGATGGGGCCCGACAATTATTTTTAAAGGGGATTTTGGATCTATTCCTAATTTTTTAACCCAAGAATAGGTCGTTTTACCTTCTACCCTAGTCCTATATAAACGTTTTAAACCCCAAATCATTAATTTTGAACTCATTCTCTTAAATTCCCAAAACTTGACCAAAATAATCCTCTCAAATTCTCTCAAGTCTAAGAATGTAACAACCTATTTAGTCGGTTTGAGCAGTAGAATTATTTTTGATCTAAAACTTACTGGGTCGACGGACCACGCGACGGACCGTCATGGTCACGACGGACCGTCATGGACTCCGTCGTCCCATACTTGTGCAATTTTTTTTCTGCTGCTCTCTTCATTACCCTCGACGGCAAGTATGACGAACCGTCATAGGCACGACGGTCCGTCGAGGGTCTTCGTTTCAAAACACTTCAACTCTTGGAATCTGGGTACTGGGATTGACTCTCTGAACTTCACGACGGACCTGCAGCACGGACCGTCGTAGATACGACGGACCGTCACAAGCTGTGTAACCCCGACTTGTCAGGCTTCCGCTAAAATTTTAAATGGGTGTTTTGGACTATTCATAAATATAATTATGAAATTAGTGGGGTAATTTTAATGATTTACTTAGTTGGGGGTTAAATGACATAACTTTAAAATTAATAGTGGGTCACTTTTATAACTTTAAAGTATACAATTAGGGTGATAACTAAATTGGAGAAAAGAAGGAAAATTAAAAGGGACGCACAACGGTGGGAAGAAAACAATCTGAATAGAAGAGCGACGGACATATTGGAAGGGTTTGGAGGCAAGAAGAAAGGGAAAAGCGTTGGAGAAATAGTTGTTTGATTTCGGTTCTTCGGCGGAGGTAGGTTATGGTTTATTTCT
>NC_028641.1:54237430-54238578 GCF_001406875.1 Solanum pennellii | reverse complement strand
TTTCTTAAATACTCTTAGACTTGGTAATTTGAGGATAGATGTTCTTGATGTGATGATTTCCAGATTTTAGGGATAATAAGTGTTAAACTTTAGAAACTTATTTACTTGGCTACATTAATAAGTTTTGGGTCGTCCGCATTATTTCTGTTAATTATAGTTGAACTATTGGTAAATGATGGGGTTTATATTTGTTGGTTCGCTCACCTAGTAGGGTAAGTGTGGGTGCCACTCACGACTCGTTTTGGGTCGTGAAAAACTTGGTATCAGAGCGTTAGGTTCGTTGGTCTCATCACACAAGAACAAGTCTAGTAGAGTCTTGAGGAACGGTAGGGGGACGCCCTTACTTTTCTTTGAGAGGCTATAGGACTTTAGGAAAACTCCATTCTTTCTTTCTTTCGTGCTATTACATGGATCCAATTGGTATCTAGGTGATACAAATTGGTATCTGACATCCTCACTCTATTTCGCAGATGGTTAGAACTAGAGCAACAACTGTGCCAACACCAACACCGGCAAGACAGGGTGCGTCTGAGCCAACCATTGGGGCTTTAACTCGAGGAGGAGCAGTGGCAAGAGGCCATGGTAGAGGTCGCAAGAGGACGCCCTCTAGAGGTAGAGGACAAACACCTGGTCCAGCTGGTAATAGCAGTGACTCCTCCACCGACTGATGAGGTAGTGAGAGAGGGTGAAGAAGGGGAAAATGAGCAGGTTCAAGATGAGGAATTACCACCCCAGCCTACCCCAGAGATGATTAATCAGGTTCTTACTTATCTCAGTGGGTTATTTGATCAGGGCCAGACACCTCCAGTGTTTTCTGCACCAGCACCTCAGGATCAGGGGGTACAACATGCAGCTACTATGGCTCCCCGCATGGATGCAGTATTGGAAGTAGGCACGTTTCCTTGATTGACTACAGGGTCTATAATTACAAGTGATCAACATGAACTTTTCACTAAATTCTTAAAGTTGAAACCACCAGTCTTCAAGGGTGCTGAATCTAAAGATGCCTATGATTTTCTGGTTGATTGTCATGAGCTGCTACATAATATGGACATAGTAGAACGATTCGGTGTCGATTTTGTGACCTATCAGTTTCAGGGGGGATGCCAAAATGTGGTGGCGGTCGTATGTTGAGTGTCAACCAGCAC
>NC_028641.1:54224630-54233422 GCF_001406875.1 Solanum pennellii | reverse complement strand
ATTGGATCGGAGTGTCACGTTCCGACACGGTATTATTGGATCGGAGTGTCACGTTCCGACACGGTATTATGGGATCGGAGTGTCACGTTCCGACACGATATATGGGATCGGAGTGTCACGTTCCGACACAATAACATTAAAGGAAAGGAATCTTGAATTAACTTAATATACTCAAACTCAAAGAATCTATTTCCCAAATGAGTATGGTGTGGAGGCATGAGTCCTCATAGGTGTGCTTGATGTTGTGATTGATGGTGTACCTATTATGGTGTTGTTGTCAATGGTTCATATGTTTGTTGCTTGCCACCTGTTAAGTATGGTAGTTGATTTTATACTATTGTTTAATATATACGGATTTCTATTTTGAGTTGGCCGATGATACCTACTCAGTACGTGTTCCTTGTACTGACCCCTACTTGTATTTTCTTCTTTGTTATTTTGTGGAGTGCAGCAAGTGTACCATCGACTTTGACTCGCCCTCAGCTCTAGCCAGTCTCCAGCACATCAGAGTTCAGGGTGAGCTATTATTCCTAGCTCGGGCTGGGTTCTCTCCTTCACGTCTTGATGTCTTTGGATTTCGGACATGGACCATCTTTTTACTTATTTTAGTTTTCTTAAATACTCTTAGACTTGGTAATTTGAGGATAGATGTTCTTGATGTGATGACTTCCAGATTTTAGGGATAATAAGTGTTAAACTTTAGAAACTTATTTACTTGGCTACATTAATAAGTTTTGGGTCTTCCGCATTATTTCTGTTAATTATAGTTGAACTATTGGTAAATGATGGGGTTTATATTTGTTGGTTCGCTCACCTAGTAGGTTAAGTGTGGGTGCCACTCACGACTCGTTTTGGGTCGTGACAAAGGAAGAAGAAGAAGAGAGCATCCTATTCAAGTCTCCAAATTCCATTTTCTTGGTCTTAAAGAATGAAGGATGTTACCATTCACCTATAGAGTCCTTTCCTTCATAGGGTTCTTAAATTTTCTCCAATTTTACGAGGATAGATTACCCAATCAAAGTTAGGGTTTTATACAATGTTCATGGGTTCTTTTCAATCAAATTGATTGTTTTCTATATATTTATGCATATATTGAAATAATTACATGTTTTTCAGTTCATTTCATATGAAACCATGTATGCCCCCTGAATTTTTTATTTTGAGCATATTATTAAGTTTATGAATTATGAATTATGATCCTATCAAGATATGCATGTTCTTTCGATGGAATTGACTTGAATGATTCGACGTTGCTTTGGAAGTAAAGCTTTGATGTTATTGTTGTGAAAGGTTATTCTCACACGAAGGATTTATAAGGTTGAAAGTTTTTTCTCAACTAATTTGAATCAAGATATAACAGTTATTCTAAAGGAACTCTAGCTTGGATTAGTTATTTAATTGTGTCTTTCCATGAATAATAAGATGAATACAATTATTGACGATTCTTTGATATTTATATTTAGCATCGAGTGGACTAGAGGCGATTACCCATGTCCCACAACTATGTATTACTATAGCTTTGTCTTAAATAGACATTAGCTAGTGGATCCACTTTAGCTCAAGTTTATGGTTCATACCTTGGCAGGTAAGGACATATTTTTTCGGTGTCGGATGGACACCAGATTCCATGTTATAGCTCACATGGTCTACGTCGGTTAGTGGCAAACTTCCCATAATAACGAACTAAGGTTAGTTTCTAAAAGTATTTCAAATGTACTTTAAAAATACTTAGCTTGCACTGACCATAATTATGACTTATGTTTTCTCACATGTTATTTCATGATTTAGCTTGGTCATTGCATGTCATGTAGAGTCCCTTTTAGCATGATTTCATAGACCTTATGCATTACTATCATACTCAGTACATACTTGTGCCTGTATTGTTTCACTAATGTAGGATCCGACACTCTTATTCCGAACACCCGTGGCTAGTTGATCCTTTTGGGCTTTTGAAGATTGGTGAGTCCTCATGCTCCAAGGACCAAGACTTTTTTATTGCTTTATGCTATTTTCGTTTCAGACTTATATGTGATATATGAGTTACGTCCCAATTACTTTCCTTATGATGTACTAGATAGTTTTGAGGTTTATGTTAGACTTTCGCTTTTGTCAAACTCTTTATGGTATAAGATTGTCTTTTGAATTCTTTAAATTCTATTATCTCGTATGATGGCTTTTGTAGTGAATCTTGGGGTTCTATATATCATGTTGTACCTAGGGTATACTTTGGTTCGTGACAAGAACACAAAATAAAGTGAAAAGAAATAGGTAGCACAAAAGATTGAATCAAAATTAACTAAAGGCAGTCGCTAGCCAGTACCCGATAAGGATAACATTTTATTGATAACTCTCAACTCTTCCTTGTGTTTAAGGCACATGTAGTCGTGTCTAAAAATAATATACAAGTTATGAGGTCGGGTCAAATCACAAGAACTATCAAAAAGGATTATGCTTCAGTCAATTGGTTAATTTAATTCTATTTAGCACAATGTTGTCTCAGGCATGCATATACACAAATGGGGAGATCTGGAAACACAAGATTATAATCTAGTATAGATAATAAAGCCAAGTATTCAACACAAATAAACTTTTCCAAGTTGGAGATGATATTAGTGTATGCATACGATAGGGTCTCAACACAATAAGAATGATTAATCAACTTCAAATTAGTAAATACGTGGATAATGCTTGGTCTATATTATACCCTGTATTCTCCCTAACTAGAGGGTGTGTATATCTTGGGTTCTTTCAAATCCCAAGACCAATACAATCATGACTCTAAACATTGTCTAAGTGAGTTGGACTATCTTTTGTAACAACATATACCAGACCAAAGTTCAGATTTTCCAGAAGTGCAGGTGCTATCTACGAACTGTGTGAGGACCACGGTCCGTGGACCTGGTCCGTCGATCATGGTCCACAGACGATAGCCAGGATCTACGAATTGTAGGTAGGACCATGGTCCGTGGACCAGGTCCATCGATCTTGGTCCATAAAAAACTCAAAGATTCTAAACGACAGCAAGGATCTACGGACCATAGGTAGGACCACAGTTCGTGGACCAGGTTCGTCGATCATGGTTCATAAACCCATTCCCTGAACCAAAGGCAAAGGAACAGGACGGACCATAGGTGGGACCACGGTTCATGGACCAGGTCCATCAATGTTGGTCCATAGACCCATTCTCAGAACCAAACGACCGCCAGGACATACAGATCGTATATAGGACCACGGTCCGTGGACCAGGTTCGTCTATCTTGGTCCACAGACGGCGGCCAGGACCTAAGGACCGTAGTTAGGACCACGGTTCGTGGACCAGGTCCGTTGATCACTCTGACAACAGTTAAGTGATCATGCCAGCATGCCTTTATACCTATGGCAGGGTATATTGGGTCCTTTCGATGGGGCGTATACATCGGACTCCATATGTAGATCATGTGGTTTTATTATCGGTTATTAGTAGCTCCATAATTCAGTCAGACTCTATTGCATTGACCATATTTACAGTTCAGTTAGTATTCAGTCTAAGCATGTTATAAATTTGGTCATTACATCCAATTAGCTCATAATTCAATATATCATGTTCAGAATATTATATTTGCTTTTGTGCTTGTTCAGTTATGTTTTATTTCAACTTTACTCTATCCTACATGCTCGATACCTTTCAAGTACTAACGCATACGTGCGCTACATCTTCTCGTGCTGTAGGTTCAGGTTCTCAGCATCCAGATCACGCTTAGATCGATTCCCGTTCTCCAGTTCAACAAAATCAGTGGTGATTCCTCATTCTCCGAGGACAAGACTCATGAGTCCATTTTAGTCTTTTAGTCATTTAGTTTCAGTTCTTGCTAGACTTAGTGGGGGCTTGTAGCAACATTTCCAGTCAGTTATAGAAGCTATTTCAGAAATAGTAAGTTTCAGCTTAGTATTGAGTTAATATTCTCTTTGTATTAAACTCATCAGTATTTCATATATCTCAGTTTTAGCCAATTGGTATTCCCCATCCTTTCATTTTAAATTATGATTTAGCTTCCACATTCAATTTATTATCTTTAGTATGCTCATGATCATGCCAGCAGGGTTAGCTTGGGATCACTTGTGGTCCTAGGTCCCGTGTTCGCGTCTCCGTGGTAGCTCGGGCGTGACATCTTTAGCTTTACCCTTAAATGAGAAATAAAATCATATTTGATTATCTCCAGCTCTGATTAAGTTTCTTAAGTCCCCACTAATGAAGATTTACCCAATTCTATTTTGCTTTCTCTAGCCAAAATAATGTTAGAGAGTTTAATCAATGTTTGCAACCATTGATTTTTAGAAAAAAAAATTATAAGACGACAATAAATTTATGTATAGTAAAATTATTTAAGAGCTAACTAATCACTACCCAAAGTTTTACAGTACATCTTTGTGTACACACATTTAGATACAAATTTAGCTACTTATAAATTAATACATAAAGATTATATCAATCAAAAAAAGCTCTATTTCAAGCATAATCAATAATTAAAGTTGAATTTCAAGTTTGCATAACCCAAAATGAGTCTCATACCCCCGGAGACTGAACCAAAGGTTGTTCTAGACCAAAATATACATTCCGGAGCTAACCATGATAAGGAGATTCAATTCCTAGTGTGTTTCCTATGGAATTTGATTATTGTCAAACTTTTTGCAACACTAAAAAATTAAAAACGTCAAATCGTATCAAGTCCAAACGGAAGCCTTTTAACTTGAATTGGTTATTGCATTAAACCAAAATGATCCTTACGGAGCCAAGGAAACTGATGAAATTCTAATCCAACATGAAATTCTTTGGATGTTTATTAAAGTAAACTCTTTCAAACCATAAGCTTTCAAAACTCAAAATCTCACACCAAACAATACTGAACACCACGAAAAGTATGTTATTCAACTCAAGACCACACAAAAAACATAAGAAATCTACAGAAAGGGTAGAAACAGGAGAGCACGCATAAAACACACAAATGACCTCGAGGGTCATTAGAGTTAATTAAAAATCCACTTTATTATTTTACATTGTCAAATAAATAAATATCAATTTTTTCTCTTATAACGCATTGCCAATACAATTTTTATTTATTTTTAGTTATTTGATATTTATTTTAATTTGAATTAGCCATTGATTAATTGCTTAATCATATTGAATACAAATTATTTAATTACTTAGGCCTCATTTGTTTGCACTTAATGGGGGTTTGAATCTTAATCATTCACATTTGCTTCAGTGTGTTTGTTTTTTAGGACCGGATCTTAATTATTCAGATTTAATTCATTAAGCTTGTTTGTTTTATTTCCTTATAGGCCTCTTAATGGATCTGAATATATTTGAATGTCAGATCTGTAGCACACTCTTAACACCATTCAAACTCAAAAATAAGACTCTATTCCTAATTTAACTACATCACAACAACTCATAAAAGTTATTTTCTTATTTATTTAATGTTAGTTACATGCCTACCGTTATTAACTTAATATACATCTTTTACTTTCATAAATTAATCAATATATTTGAATTGATATGCACTCCCATGATATAATATTTAGCACGGTTCCAGAAAATAAGAAAATACTAATTATTTGAACGATAACAATAACAAATGTCTATTATAAAATAAAATATTTTCATAAACATTATATTGCTACTCTATATAAACTATTTTACATTGCATTATATTAGATTCTCAAAGTTTTTGAGTGCAAAGAATAGTCATAATAATGATGATGTAGCTTAATATTATATTCTTAAAAGATAAATCATATTACCTTGTTACGATAAAATGTTCAAAATATTATTTCTAAAAAACAACTATTTTACTAAAATGAGATTTTATAAAATTTTATTGATATAGAGTTTAATTTCATATGCACATTCAGATATTGAAAACAAACAATCTCAATAATTCATTGTTCAGATTCAGAGAACATCTTAATATTAAGATATATATTTAGATTTACATATCTAGATCTTAATTATTCAGATTTAGACGTCTTAATCTTAATGAAAGCAAATGAGACCTTAGTTATTTGTTATTTACTTAATTGTTTTAGCAATTGATATTTATTTTATATTTTAATGTGTTGCTTATATAGTTGATTTTTTTAATGATTATAATAAATATTAGCTCACTAATTATTTTTGAAACTAGAAAATAAAAATTAGCTCAATAAAATATATTGTAATCTCGGGATATTGTAAACTCTACCTAACAAATACCTACATATTATTAATACACGCATAACTTTTTCAGCTACCAAACGACTCTTAAAAATATGTGATATAAGTCAATTTATTTAAGACTTAAGTCATCAATAGTCACTTAAAGTTGTGCGCATATTTTACTTAGACACCTCAAGAAATCTTATTTTCTATTAAACACACAAATCTTAATAAACAAGTACCTATTGAATATTTTTCTAACAGCTAGTCAAAAAAACTGGGTAATACACAAGTAAGTGATGTGGCAGAATAATAGATCAAACAATACGACATTTTAACTCAAAATAATAATAAAAATGAAGTTTGAACACAAAAAAGAATTGCCTAATATAAGAGTTTCAATATATATATATATATATATATATATCCACCCGCACCAGGGGCGGACCTAGCGTGTGTTCAGGGGTTCACCCGAACCCCCTCAGTCGAATGAGGCTGTTTGAATGTGATTTTAAGTTGGTCAAACTGACTTAAAAGTCAGCTTTTGACTTATTAAAGTGTTTGACAATTATCAAAGTGACTTATTTTAAGTCAAAAATGACTTATTTTAAGCTAAAAGTTAAAAGTTAGGTGAGGGGTGTTTTTTTTTTAAACTTAAAAGCTCTTTTATGTTGACCAAGTATATTACCTTTTTGTCCATAATTCTTTTATACAATTTCCAAATTGCCCATATTATTTTAACCCTAACATCTCTTTTTCCAATTTTCAAATTTATATTCCTCTTATAAATAATTTATGATGATAAAGAAATATGTGAATGATAGACAATTATTATTACTTATGAATGTAACTAAAATAAATCTTAAATCTTTCCTTTGATCTATTCAAATTATATATTTTAAAATCAACAATAAGTTGCCTATACAAAATCAACTTAAATAATAAATTTATATTCCTCTTATAAATAATTTGTGATGATAAAGAAATATGTGAATGATAGGAAAATATTATTACTTATGAATGTAAAATATAAATTAATTTTGTTTTAATTTTTTTATGTATAAAAACCTTAAATTATCAACTTTTTATCATGTTAACCACTTTACGGATATTTCAGACATTTTGATAAAAATAAATTATTTGTCAACACTTATTTGCTAAATGCATCAATAATTTTTTTTCAACTGCAACACTTTTATTGCAACACTTTAACTACTTGTTTTAAAAATTAGTTCTAGCACTTTAAAAAGTTCTTTTTAAAAGTCAATCCAAACGGGCTTTATATATATAGGGTCAAATTTTAATTTTACGTGTACATATATTAAAATGAACCCCTTGAAAATAAGTGATAAGCTTTAGCTTATTGGTTAAGGGGTTAAGTAGTGACTTTTATTTTGTGGGTTCAAATCCCATGTTTTTTTTAATGCATAAAATTGGATTCAACTTCCGGTTTGGATCATCTTCTTTTTTTCAAGAAAAATTGTAAGATTTTTTTTTGCTGCATGGAATTGGTTTCAACTTTTGAGCTTGGATCATCTTCTATTTTTCGACAAGAAAAGTTTAAGAATGTTCAATGGAGCAGGGTAAAAATAGGAAGAAATGTTTAATGATGTACGATATTATAATATAAATTTAGCGGGTTAGGATAAATATTTTTCTTCTCCATCTCGCATACTTTTTCATTCTTTAATTTTCACGTGTTTTAGGAATTAACTTATGTAATATAACCGATCCACTAATATTTTGTATATCAACATAGCTTTGTTATCAATATCTTTGATTAGTTTGGTGTTAACTTTTGTAACCAATGAGATACCCTGTACAAAAAACATGTCGAAGTTACTACGCTCACCACGGACTTACATTATCACATGAGCTTCTTCTTTAAATTTCTACCTTCTAAGCTTAATTTTTTGGACCCGCCACTAACCGCACCCTACCTCTTTCTTCTCTTCTCCTAAAACCCACCTAAAATCCACCTCTAGTTCACCATTGTTAGCCATCAATATAAGTAAATAATACAAAAATAAATATTTACACTACAAAGAAAAATGAAGTTGATTATTTTACATTTTATTTTTAAGAGCTTCTATTTTAGTTCAAATAATCGGTAAACAATTATTTTTTTACTCCCTTTTGGGTATTAATTTACAAATAAAAACTTTATTTGTTTCCCTGGTTTATAACACACGATTCATAAATCAAGATTAAAATTAAAATTGGAAATTAAACATTAAGATTTAGAGTGTGTTTGATATGAAGGAAAATATTTTCTGGAAAATGTTTTCCAATTTTCTCATGTTTGGTTGGGACAAAATTTTTGAAAAATATTTTCCAAATCAACTTATTTTTCTCAAAACTAAGGAAAATGACTTCCCTTCAAAAATTAAGGAAAACATTTTCCAAACTCTCTTCCAATTTCAAATTACATTTTTGGAAAAACATTAATTTTAAGAAAATATTTTCAATTAAAAAATTTTATTTTTTCACCCGATCCTTGATCCCCACCATCCACCCACCCACCACTGGCCAGCCCTCCCCCCAACCCCAGCTCCTCCCCATAAAATTAATTTTGCTTTACTAAAATATTTTCAACTTAAAAATTTTATTGTTAAAC
>NC_028641.1:54210999-54224367 GCF_001406875.1 Solanum pennellii | reverse complement strand
TTTAAGTTTTTATTTTTTCACTCCTACCCCCTCCCCCACCCCACCACCACCACCACCCAAAAAAAAAGTAATTTTATTTTTAAAAAATATTTTCAATTTCATAAGTTATTTTACTCTAGTAAAAATAAAAAGATGTCTCTCAAAAATATTTTTCATTCATAAATCAAACACTAAAAATAATTTCCGAAAAATATTTTCTACTCACCAACTAAACATGAAAAAATAAATCCAAACTCTACTTGTTTTCCAAAAAAATGTTTAGTAGAAAAACATTTTCCTCCGTAACATGGCATATAAGGGAGTTAATACCTCAAATGGTCACTCAACTATGCACTCTTCTCTCAGAAAGTGACTCAACTTTTATTTTTCACTCAAAAGTCACTCAACTATGCACTTCTTTCTCAGAAAGTCACTCAATTTTGAATTTTAACTCAAAAGTCACTCAACTATCCACCCTTTCCTCAAAAAGTCATTCAATCTATTAAATTATTTTTTTAATTAAAAATTATTGATATTAATTATTTATATAACAAACCAAAAATTTTAAAAATTAAATTAAATCATTTAGTGATCCACCCACCTAACCCATAAAATGGATCATATCATATTTTTTAAAAATGGATTGGGTTAGGTGGGTGGATCACTAAATGATTTAATTTATTTTTTAAAATTTTTGGTTTGTTATATAAATAATTAATATCAATAAATTTTAATTAAAAAAATAATTTAATATATTGAGTGACTTTTTGAGGAAAGAGTAAATAGTTAAGTGAGATTTTGAGTTAAAATTCAAAGTTGAGTGACTTTCTGAGAAAGAAATGTATAATTGACTAAAAAAATAAAAATTGAGTGATTTTTTGAGGGAAGAGGGCATAGTTGAGCACCGTATATGAAGTATTAACTCCATAAAGGCGTAAGCATCGTTTCAATCTCACAAAAATTGCAACTCCAAGTGTAGGTACTACGCAATACGATCCCACAATTCTCTTCATTTTCTCACCGTCTCCTTCTTCTGCATAGTTCTCTCTTCTTTGCTTCAATTTCTAGGGTTTACAACAACATCAATTCATGGAGGAGGAACCAGTGGTATTGGAAACAGCGAATCGTCGTACGGTGAGTTCGGTTTTTTTAGTTTCAGCAGTATTCAACTGATTAAGTTAATAGTTGAGACGTAATTATTGAGTTAATTGTTTGCAGAAACGAACGAGAGCTCAAACTAGGGTTAACGAAGAGCAATTACACAGCAGTGTGAATGAGGAAGAGAGGGAAGAATCGTCTGAGGACTTTGAAGACTCTCGTGCTAGACCTAAGCGGAGTAAGGCTTTAGGAGGCACTTCATCTGCTGCTGCTGCTAGAAATGCTCATCAGAGTTTAATTGGTATTATAAATTTTGTCTGCTGTTTTGTTACAATAGTTTTGATGTTTAATTTGAATTTGAGAATCTATAGATTTTTAGGCTTTGCTTCTCGATTGTTGGTAGCACAGTGGAAATTATGGCCTTCTAGTTTGCATGTCATTCTGAAATTTTATCATGTTGAATGGAGGAATGGAAGTTGTGGTCTTCTAGTTGGACTAATGTTCTGTAGTTTTAATTGTTGCAGTTTGAGATTATATAGAAATTTAAGGCTTGTCTTCTTCAATTATTGTTGAAACCACGGGTGGAAATTATGCTTTGTATTGCTATGGTACTAGCAGACTAATTTTTGAATTTTGAGACAAGAACTGTTAGGCTTGTGCTATCGGATGATGTTGAAAGTGCAAATATGGAAGTTGTGGCCTAGTTATCGTAGTGTTATGTATTGTTCTTTTAATTTCAGGTATATTTTGAAGATTCAAACGAGAGAAATTTTGGGCTTACACTAGTCAATTATGTTGAAAGCAGACATGAAATTATCTTTTAGTTCATTAGTGTTGTGTTGCTTTCATTACAGTAATTTCAGGTTAATTCTGAAAGTTACTAGAGAAGTTTTAGCTAGCATTTGACCATAGATTTCCAAGTTTTTTTGGGAAATATTATTTGAGCAAAAATTTGGGTGAAATTTCAGCATGTGTTTTGTCATAGTATTTGGGAAATATATTTAAACTTTTTAAGAAATATGATATATACCCATAAATTTTATAAACTATCAAAACTAACTATAGGTTTGTATTACATGACACATGACTTTGTTACCTAAGCCGATTGTTCATCATTTTCATCAATAACCATATTATCACTTTCATATTCACTGAATATTCCATCACTACTTTGATGTTTACGTAAAACATTAGTAAAACAACGCAAACAACTATTATAGTGGGAGTTCTTGTAAAAGATAAAAGTTTGGTCTAGAATTTGAATTATTAAAAGTTCCCAAATAATGAGACTTGGCCCAAATACTAGTTTTTTCTAGTATTTGGGAATTTGGGTTATTTGCCAAAAATATTAGCCAAATAATGGCAAATTGTATGGACAAGCACTATTTGCCAATTTTTTCCCCAAATTATATTCATGAATCTATGGCCAAACGGGTCCTTAGTCTATAGCTACTCAATATATAGAAAGCGTGAATGGAGGTTACAGGGATTTCAGATTAATTCTGAATGTTACTAGAGAAGTTTTAGTCTGTCGCTACTCAATATATAGAAAGTGTGAATGGAGGTTACAGCGATTTCAGGTTGACTCTGAGATTTACTAGAGAAGTTTTAGTCTATCGCTTCTCAATAGATAGAAAGTGTGAGTGGAGGCTGTGATCGTTTAGTTACTATGTTATGCAATTTTCCGCTATGACATTTCAGTTCAATTTTGATAATTCAAGAATCTATGGAATTTTTAGGGTGTGCTACCCAATTATAGTCGAAAGCGTGAATCAAGTTATATCTTTAAGTTTGGCTACTGTATTATAATTATGGTAATTTTAGGTTAATATTGAATTGATGACTTTGAGAGTGTAAAAGCTTTCAATTTGCTTGCTTGAAAATGGTCCTTTCATTGTCTGTAAATTCTGTAATTTACAATAGCAAGTGGTAGAATTTGATTCATTATTGCATTTTGTTTCCACCCATTGAATGAAATGCCAATCTCGTCCACTAATTTTTGGACAAATGTGAAACACTCATCATTATGGGCATCCTGTTGGTGAAGAAAATGCTGTAGGATTCTTATTTTGTCTTTATATCTACTTTTGTGGAATTTTTGGGGAACATTTTTTGTACTGAACACTTTGTTTGGAGGTTGTTACTTACTGTTTCATTATGTATCATTTGTATCAGTATATCGATCTGATTGTTCCTCCTGCGGGAGTTTGCAATCCTTTGAAAATATTTGGTGTTCCTATCACCCTCCTTAGGCCATAAACACTTGGATTTTTGCCTCCATGATACTTCTTCAGCCTTAGCAGTCTGTTGTAGTTCCATTTTTAGGATCTTGTCTTTTTCTGCTTGGTATGGGAGCCTTTTTTCGATTGCCTGCTTAATAACCATAAGGTCATCCAGTGCTTTGCTATTTCTGGTTTGCATCTTGCCAAGATTTCTCTGTTCCAGTCAGTGATGTATTTTTCAAGACACCTCAATTTCTGAGAGAAAATAAAATCTGGACTACCCTTGATAGAGTAGTTCTGCCACCATTCTTTAAACCCTCCTCTTGCAACCACATGTTTTCAAATTAAAAATAGGAAGGATTGTCTTCCCAGTCATCATTTTCCTAAAGTACAGGTCTATAGTCTGACATAACTTTCAGAAGAGCAATTTGTTTTACATCTTTAAAGAGGCTTGAATAGAATATTCTCCTCGGGACCAAGTATAGAAAGCATCCTGTAAAGGGAGGTTGATTAAGTTCAGATTTTAATGGTGTCTGAGAAGCTTTTGATGACTTTTGATTTTCGGATGCAGTTATATCTTTCACTTCAAAATCTGCATACATTGAAATCACCACCGATGACCCTACCACTGGTTCCAGATACCTCTAATAACGGCAAGTTCAAGCCACAGTTCTTCTTTTCTGGATTAGAATGAGGGCCAGAAACACTTTTGAAACACCATCATAATTCTTCTTGAGAACTTTCTAACATACACAAGAGAGTGTATGAACCTTGTTGTATATCAATGCAATCCCACAACATTTTATCCCAAAGAATTACTATCCACCTCTGCTACCACTTGTTTGAGCTCAGTCCAGCCAGCTCATCTATTGCCCCACATTTGTTGAATTATCTGTGATGACCAGTCTACTATTTTTGTCTCCTGCAGGCAAATTATGTCTGCTTTTCCATTTACCCATCAAGATTTCACTGAACTTCTCTTAGCTGCTTCATTCAGCCCCCGCATGTTCCAACTGATAATTTTTAATTTCATTTAGAAAGAGCTTCGTGAAGCCTGCCCCTATCCTCCTTTGCCATGCCATCATAATTTAAACCACATTTAGTCTTTCTAGCTCGATTTCACCTTTTCTCTGTGACTTTTTCGCTGAACTTCCTTCAGATTTTTGTTTATTCAATTGCAGCTGCCTCTTATGTTCCATGCACAAGATCATGTCCAGGATTTCATGCTCAAATCCCGTTATATTAACCTCAAAAGCCTTGCATGCCTTGACCATCACTGTTTTGGTCCACCTGGAAGTTTCAATTACCGTTGGATTTTGAATTTCTAATACATAGCCACAATCAAAGGCCTTCTGTGATTGTTCCATAAGAAATACTCATTACTCTTTAAAAATTCACTTCAGCTATGCCTTACAAGTCCATTAAAAGGTCACTTCAAATAATCCTTTTCTTTGAAGGTGACTCACTTCCTTTTCAAGGAATAATACCATCAGAAGCTATACTAGTCGGTTTGTTTTCTTGAGCTTGCTTGCTTCAATTCCTCGTTACCTGATTCTAATTAGATTTTAGTTTCTCTCTGTTGAATCCTTTTTGTGTATATCTATTGTGGTGATAGTAGACAAATTCCTTCATTTGCAGATGTTGTTAAAGGTGATAGGAGACGAATTCCTCTAGTGGTCAAGCATTGGGTGGAACACTATGAGAAGGATCCGAAAGCTGCAATGGCTGGACTATTGAGCATGATGTTTGAGGTAATTTGATAATATGTGGATGTTTCTTTTGCTTGCAGACTATGTTTTTCCCATCTCCACATATCAGCCATAGACAGGTTTCATTTTGATGGTGTGGCATGATAGGTGGAAATTTGTGGTTTTACAGGCATGTGGAGCAAAATATCATATTGAAGAAGATTTCTTGGACCAAACCGATGTCGATGATGTTGTAGTTGCTCTTGTAAACATGGCTAAGAGGGTATATTCATTCATTATATTGATGACATTTCCTTATTTAATATGTTATTTGGCGTCACTGTGTATGTTGTTGTTGCAATATGTTATTTGGCGTCAGTTCAATATGCATTACGCATGAACTTTCTGGTTGGTGTTATTATTTGGCGTCATTTCAATATGCATTAAACAGGAACTTCATGCATAGATGTGCAATTCTAACTTTACCTAATCTCCTTTGGATGTTAGGGTGAAGTTGAGGATTATCAAACTTCAAAGAAGAAGGACTTCAAGAACTTCAAAGATAATCTCGTCTACTTCTGGGATACACTGGTTGCTGAATGTGAAAATGGACCACTTTTTGATAGGGTCTTGTTTGACAAGTGCATGGATTATGTGATTGCGCTATCATGGTAAGTAGCTTGTATGTCGGTATTCTGAATTTGAGGTAATTTTGGCTCATTGTCTTGTCAACATGCATTTCAGCACTCCTCCTAGAGTATATCGTCAGGTTGCTTCATTAATGGGGCTTCAACTTGTTACATCCTTTATACACATTGCCAAAGTACTTGGTTCACAGCGGGAAACCACACAGAGACAGCTAAATGCTGAACAGAAGAAGAAAGTGGATGGGCCTCGAGTTGAATCACTAAATAAAAGATTATCCATGACCCATGAAAAGATAACAATAATAGAGGAGATGATGCGGAAGATATTTACTGGGTATGCACCTTATGTTAATGATACATATTTTTTATTACTTGAGGGGCATTTTTAACTTTTTTTTTGCCTTTTTGTATGCTGAAATTTGTAGGCTATTTATGCACCGTTATCGAGATGTCGAACCTGATATCAGAATGGCATGCATACAGTCATTGGGTGTCTGGATCCTGTCATACCCCTCTCTGTTTTTGCAGGATTTGTATTTGAAATATCTCGGATGGACATTGAATGATAAAGTAAGTGGATTCAATTTGATTTTATCTTCAATCTTCAGTTGTTAAATTGAAAATTCTAACGATGCATTTGGCTCTTAATTTTACCCTCTTAAGAGTGATGGTGTAAGGAAGGCATCAGTTCTTGCACTGCAGAATCTTTATGAGGTGGATGATAATGTACCATCTCTTGGCCTTTTCACGGAGAGATTTTATAAAAGGATGATCGAGCTTGCTGATGATGTTGATATTTCTGTGGCAGTATGTGCTATAGGACTTGTGAAACAACTGATAAGGTAATTTCTTGACAATGCAGGCCTCTTGTTTTTTTAATATTGTTACCGGCAGATTGTTGAAATGCGCTCTTTTATCAAGTTATTCATATTTTGCTGACATCGATTTTTTTTCTTTTGATTGCAGACATCAACGTGTTCCTGAGGAGGAATTAAGTTCTTTATATGATTTGCTAATTGATGATCCACCTGAAATCAGGCGTGCCATTGGAGCTCTAGTGTATGATAATCTGATTGCCCAGCGATTGAACAGTTCACAATCTAGTTCAGGTTTTTATAACATTATTCTGCATCCTGTGCTTTCTATTTGCTTGATTGATTGAACAAGTGTACTGATAACAAAAAATTTCCAGGGGATAATGCTGATTCTTCTGAGGTTCATCTTAACAGACTGTTGCGCATATTGGGAGAGTTTTCAAAAGACGAAATGCTGAGTATGTATGTCATTGATGATATCTGGGAGTATATGGACGCCATGAAAGTACGTTATGTACACTACCTTTTAATCTAAAGATGAAATTTCTATGACCATATGATATCTGTAGTTTGGTTAGAGTAGTATCTCCCTACAACTTTCAGTGAGCCTAGTCTTCTAGTGGCTCAACTTTGTTTTAAAGACGTTATAAGTTACTGTATAATTTCTGAATTTGTTCAGAATCTCCCTATGGTTTTTAGTATTAATGCTGTAATACAATTATCTGTAGTTTGGTTAGACTAATATTTCTACAACTTGGCTTTATAGGCATTTTCTATTTATATTGATTTGACAGCTATAATCCTATTTTATCATAGGAAAACTTAAGAAGGGTCTCCTTATCCTGGATACCTGAGTGTGTTCTGTGGTTGAAAAAAATATTCACTTGAGAATTATGTCCTTACAGGATTGGAAACGTATCCTGTCTATGCTCTTGGAAGAAGAGCTATCAGCTGAACTGAGTGATGCAGACGCAACAAACCTAATTCGGCTGCTTTTTGCGTCCATTAGGAAGGCAGTTGGAGAGAAGATTGTTCCTGCCAGTGATAATAAAAAACAATATTATACTAAAGCACAAAAGGTGAGGTTCTTTAGTTCTTCTTGTTGATACAGTCTGAGACTCTTAAGAAATGTTACATTTGTGCTTCAAACTTCACCATTTACACCTGAGAATGGATTCCAAGAAAGTGCTCGGGAAACAATAAGTTGGTGATATTTCTGCAACCCGGTAGATCTGTACTGTTAGCAGTTTTTTGAACTGTATGCTTGTCTTAAATGAGGTTAGGTGGTCAAATACATCCAGATTACTTGCTAGTATTAGTCAGTGGAAGAGGTGCCGTTTTTGTATATTATCATGTTACCATCTTTAACATTTTTCTAACATCATTAAGACATTTTATTATACTTGGAGTTTGATAATATAGTGAGCAGTCATATTATTTTCATGTACCATGGAACATAAACGGTAACTCTGTTTGCTCAATGCTCAGTAGGGACATCATTCCAAGCCGTACACAGAATGAGTATCTAGATGCTGTGGTTTTGATTTTTTGCAGTCATAGAGTTTCACCTCAAGTTCAAAATTTATTTAGATTATTTTAGATAGGTTTCTTCTTAGTGTTCTTTGTCTATGACATATTATATTGGTGTTGTTCAGCCATACTACTACGGGATACTGAATTCTATCAATGCTTATATTGTAATTGGCAGGACGTGTTTGAAAGTTCTAAGCGTGATATAACCATTGCTATGATGAGGAATTATCCGCAGCTTCTTCGCAAATTTATATCTGACAAAGCAAAAATTCCCTATCTACTTGAAATCATTGTTCATATGAACCTTGAGCTCTATTCTCTTAAACGACAAGATCAGGTTCGTTTGTGGAGTTTATTACAATCATGAACTATATAGGGGATTGCCTATATGAAGTATTTTCTTTGAACTGGTTACTAACAGCTGTTTTCTTTTGCTTTTTAAGAATTTTAAATCTGCGGTACTTCTGATGAAAGAAGCATTTTTCAAGCATGGTGAGAAGGAAGCTCTGAGATCTTGTGTAAAAGCTCTGAACTTCTGTGCTACTGAGAGTCGTGGGGAGTTACAGGACTTTGCGGTTAACAAATTGAAGGGGATTGAAGATGAGCTCATTATGAAACTTAAATCTGCAATAAAAGAAGTTGCTGTATGTGCCCTTGACAAATTGAAGGGGACTATGTGTTTCATTGATGCATTTTGTTTAAAATGTGCAATTTTTGTTGCAGGATGGTGATGATGAATATACAATGCTTGTTAACTTGAAAAGGTTGTATGAACTTCAATTGTCAAGGCAAATTTCCACTGAAAGCTTGTATAAAGATCTTGCAGAGACTCTGAAGAACTTCAGAAGTATTGATGACGAGGTGGGTATACTGTAGTTTGAATAATACTTTTTTGTAGTCTTGACAATACACAACTGCTTTGGCTTACTGTTCAGGTAATTGGATTTCTGCTTCTTAACATGCATCTGCATGTTTGCTGGTGCCTACACTCTATCATCAACTCTGGCACAGTCCTGGAACAATCTATATCTTCTTTAATTTCAAAACGCAGTGCCTTGTTTGAACTACTTGAGTCCTTCCTGACTACTAATTCTCCGGAAGGTCTTCGTGCAAGTCAACTTGCATGTAGGGTAAGCATTATTTTTAAATATCTACATCCGACCATGTGTAATTTCCAAACATCTATGTTCACCTATCACCTGTTAGTGCCATCTATGTTCTCGTTTGGTTAATTGAGTTTTTTTTTTTTTTGGTCTAGGTTTGTGTTATTTTTTCAGAACAGTGGTGTCTGTTCAAGAAAGCAACCTTTGCATCCACGGAAATAGAAGCTTTAGGGTACTCTCCTGATGAAGCCATTCTTCAAAAGTTCTGGAAGCTTTGTGAACGCCAACTACATATTTCAGGTGGTTTTTGCTTTCCATTCACTGTTTTCTCTAAATGTGTGGCAGCTCTAGCTCACATCTTACAGTTGTATAGAGGAATAATAATATGGCTCTAACACTATTATTTATCTTCAACTGTAGAGAAGCCTGCATCTAGAATAATTACTTTTAGCATCATGCTTCTTATTATAGCACTTTTAGATAGTGTGCTTGATGTAAACTTATTATCATTGTCATGGTTACTGTGAAAACACTTTGGTTCTTGAGCAGTCACATGAATTTGAATGCGAAATGTGTACTTCTATTGAATTCATTTGTTCCCTCATATGCTATATCTTAATCGAAGGAATGTGTTGTTGCTCATTGGTTTTTATTTTTGTTATGTTCTTGTTGTGAAGCTTGATTTTCAAAAAGAAACCATTTTGTGCATCTTTTTCCTAGCATTACTTCTTAGGTAAGGATTTAACTTTACTTTCTGTTGGAAAGATTATTAAGAAACTAAGGTGTACATCTGCTCTCGCCATAACCAAATACAGGAGGAAAAGAACTGTTTCACTTCCCTATTTTGTAATATAAGCACTTATGTCATGAAGAGTGAAGATGCACGTAAAAAAATTATTAATATAAAGTCAAAAAAAAAAGATACTGCAAAAACTTGAGCGCCTAGTCTGTTGAGTCGTGGAAAATAGATCTCCATGGTCCACCCAGGTGTCAATGAAAGAATAAGTCTTTTTAACTTGACCAAAAAAGTGTATTAAGCTTTCAGAACATCATATATCAGTCCATAACTTATTCATTCAATCCCAGAAAGGGCTTCTTTCTGCACATGAGGGATGTCTCTTGAGACTTTCGTTCATCTTCTAACATGGATACAGATGAGGCTGAAGAAGAAGATTCTAATAGGGAATACATTGAGGAGACAAATCGAGATGCTGTAATCATTGCTGTTGGGAAGTTGGTTGCTGTTGATGCAGTTCCTAAGGTTAGGTGTATTCTCTTTTCGTAGTTGGACTTTTCTATACTTAATTCCTAGCTGTACTTCTTATGTGGATTTTGGCAATGCTTTTTTTGTATTACTGCAGTATCATTTAGAAAGCAAAGATTAGGAGGTTTACCGTTAATTATCTTTATCAGGTGCTAACATATTTCATCACTGTAATATCTGCAGGAATATCTTGCTCCAGAGATACTATCTCATCTTTCAATGCATGGGACAAGTGTATCTGAGGTTATTAAGCATTTGCTAACCGTGTTAAGGAATAATGGTGCAGATGTTGCATGGTTGTTCATAGAGGCACTAAAAAGGGTGAGCATCACTACTTGTTAACTGAGAATTGAGATGATTCCTGCTCTATTTTTGTCACTTGGCAGGTTGGCCTTCCAGTTTCTGGTGAGCGTTTTGATGAAATTGCAGAAGAGAAGTCTTACTTCAAAATTTGATAATGATATGGTTAAAATGTTTGGTTGACTGAGTGTATTAAAAAGGGGAGCCCGGTGCATGAAGCATCCCCATTCACACTGGGTCAGGGGAAGAGCCACACTCAGGTGTGTGTGTGTGTGTATGTATGTAAGCAGCCTACCCTGACCCAAGCATCAGTGACTGGTTCCGCTGCTTGAACCCGTGACGTATAGGTCAGTCACACGGACACAATTTTAGCATTGCTCCAAGGCTTGCTGTTGAAATACTGCCGGTGTATATTATTCATGTTCATGGGGTGTGTGAGTTGGTTGTAATAATTTAAGGAGCTAGGATGGACAAATGCCATGCTTATAACAAAGATGCATATCCTTGTTTGCTATTTTGCCATGAAAGCTGCATATGATTGTACGTTGATTATAGCCCACTTGAGATAAACACTCAGTCCCGGCTGTTTATTGGTTATAGGTCAAATCTAATGTTTCATGGTACGACTGGGTAGAGAGAAACAGAATATGATGTCGGGGATCCTGCTCAATGAGAAGAGCTTTGATTGGATATGCTTTATTCTCAAAGAAGCATCATCTGATCAGAAAAATCTGGTGAGTGGATGCAGACAAACACCAGGTCGCAGAATATTTTGGTACCAGGAAACACAACTCTCATGGGAGGTGTATGTGTATCTTATCATTGAAGGGAGAGGCCAGATCAGTTATCAACGTATCATTGTTCTAGAAACAGGCATTAGTGCAGTATGGAGAAGTGTAGCATTTAAGATGGAGAATTTCATTAAATGCTCCCCATAGATGTCTGCTAAGGCTTCCTTCGTGTCATACAACATCAATGTTGTTTATGCAAAAGTCATTGAGGATAGTAAATAGCAACCAATACCAGCCCATTGGTAACCACAAACAAGGGTGAAGTGGTTAAAGCCACTGCTGCTGTCAAAAATGGAGGACAAGGTCTACTTGGAAGATGCATCTTTCGGTCCTTCGACATGACAAAGTCTGATCCCCTCTTTATCAAATGTTTGAATCATCAACAGTTTGGAAGAAGGTTTTTGGGGTTAATATTTATGAGATGGGTGTCTGTTTTCTATTTGAGTTCCCAAACAGAAACATGGGAGAGCAAATTCTCCAGGGAGAATGGATTTGGAAAAAAAACAAAGTTAAACTAGAATTGTGGAATCCTTCTAGGATGCGTGCCAGCCTCGTGTAAGCCCAAAACCAAATGAATTAGGGCAATGGGTCTGTCTCTGCACCTATATTCAAATGAGACTTTCCATGAGATTGGAGATTTATGTGGTGGTTGGAAAACGACGGAGAAGGAAGCAGAGTTAAGAAACCATTTCAAGTGGGCTAGAATCGTAGTACGAGGTGATGGTCGGTATTTCCCAAACGAAGTAACCATCTCTAGAGATGAGTTGACTTCTTCATCCTCATCCGGACTGAGGAAAACTCGATTCAAGCTAATTCCGTCGAGCCGTAGAGAAGTCATCGGAGAAGAACTGGAACAACAAAGAACCTAGCTGGTAATAGATCCTTCGAGGATGTAGGGATGACAGATGTTGGGGAGACCCATGTGGGTACAACTGTAACAATTTTTAAAAATAAGGCTGGGGAACACATGCAGGACATGTGCTGGATTTAAAGATGTTTTTTTGGACCTTAAGTATTTTGTGCCTGATCAGGCACAAGTCATATTTAACAACATAAACCCCAGACTGCTGATGATTATTTCCACGAAGCAATTCTAGAAGAAACGTAGGCAGTTTATTTCTCTGATCAGTGCATGCAACAGGAGAACACAACACTGGATAATCTGGCAATCAGCGGATATCAACTGCGAATTGAAAAAGAGAAGGGGGAAAATATAGCTGGACTTCTTTGTATGCAAACCCAGAAGAATTTGTAAGTGAAGAGCAGGGAGAGATAATTCTAGATATCTCTCGGAATCAACAATCGCAGCTGGAGATGACAAATACTGGGGAAATCTGGGACATGTAGGAGGTTGAACCTCCTTCATTTAGCAACAAGAATCTCTACTTGATAAGGGAATGAACACAACAATGCGGGTTCAACAATGTGGATGAACACAACAATGTGGGTTCAACAAAATTTACTCAAACTAGACTAGATGTTTGGAAAGTTAGGGAGCTCAATGGTTTGGGGAAAAGGGTTTGGTGCAGAGTCTGATTCAAGATTGGAAAACAGACGGTCTGCCTCCAAGAAACAAAGTTAGAAGTGAATATGCAGGATATAATTAACCAGATATGGGCAGGGAGATGGATCAGATATGCATTTCTGGAAGCTAGTGGCAGGAATTCTTCTCTTATGGGATGCAAGAGTATGGAAAGAGGAAATCTTATAGGTTGAAGCGTACACTCTATCCTATAACTTCAAGGCCCAATTAAAAGATTTTGAATGCCATATCACTGATGTGTATGCTTCTAACAGAATATTGGAAGGAGACTGGTATGAGAGGAATTAGCTAACATCAAAAGTCTGATGGAGTGGCCATAGCCTATCTGTGGTGAATTTGGTGAATATATATATATATATATATATATATATATATATATATATCT
>NC_028641.1:54192964-54210395 GCF_001406875.1 Solanum pennellii | reverse complement strand
GCGATATATATATATATATATATATATATATATATATATATATATATATATGTATATATGTAGATTCCATATGAAAAAGGGACTGCATTAAGAGAACTTCATCTATGGGGGAATTTTCAGATTGTATGGATGGCATGGAGCTAGTTGATTTGCAGCTTGATGTGGAAATTACACTTGGTTTATAGGGGACAACCATACTACTAGAGTAGACACGATACTGGTGTCCACAGAATGGAATAGCCAATTCAGTGATCTATAGCAATGTACTCTACAGAGAATGGTTACAGATCATGTCCCAATTGCTCTGTTCTGTGGACACTGGGAACAATCCAAGTCGTTTCAAATTTCAAATTTGGTGGTTAAACTCAAGAATGTTTTGTTGACAATGTCGGGAAACGGTGGAGTCTGAAAGAGTGGAGCAGGAATGAGCAGGGGAATATGAAGTTCCATAAGAACAAACTACTCAGCTAGATGTGCTAATGGACAAAGGCCCTGGCACTGATGAGCATACAATGGGTTTCTGTCTAAATTGCTGGGAGGTTATAAAGACAGACATATTTCATAATTTCCATTCAAATTCTATGTTTGAAAAAAGTTTCAATGTGACATCTATTGCCCTGATTCTTATCCTAAGAAGACGTGGGAAAAGGAGCTCAAAGATTTTTAGATCTATCAGTCTGATTGAAAACTTTTACAAGTTGATCTCTAATGTCCGGACAGAGATCGAAGAGGCCGGTGGACAAACAACAAATGACATTCATTAAAGGCAGACATACAAAGGATGCGGTACTGATAGCTAATGAAGCAATTGATTTCAGAATCTGACTAGAAAAACCTGGCATCGTTTGCAAACTTGATAGTGAGAAAGGCTATGACATGTCAATTGGGAGCTCATTCTTAGTATGTTGAGACAAATATGCTTTGGGGAGAAGTGGAGCAACTGGATTAAATTATGCATCTGTATAGTAAACTTACATGTATTTTGTTCTGCTTTTAGCGTACAAATGTTTATTCTAATGAGACTGAGTCAATAAAAAATGTTTATTCTAATGAGACTGAGTCAATTCTAGATGTTTTAGGGTCCAGCTAGAGTTAGGTTTAGCGCTTGGGAAGTGTGTACTTTCTTCTATTATAAATATGGTTCTTAAGGTACTTAAGTAAGTATTGATACAAATACAAATTTACCAGTTTTAAAAAAAAAAGTAAAAAAAGTTAATCGGGAAAGAAAATATACATGTTAATTCTTGTTTGGAAAGAAAGTATACATGTTAGATTCAGAAAGGCATCAAGGTACTTCCTTTCCAAACAAAGAGTGTCATTCTAAAAAAAATCAAGGTTGTATTGGAAGAAAGTGTAGTCTCTTTTCTTTGTGGAATAGTTGAGCATGTTTGGTTCTGATTTCACAGGCCCATGAACGGTACTTAGTAGCACTTTTCTCTGATGATGACGAATCAGCGAGAAAGACTTTTCATGAATGTGAAGATCTCGCCAGTGGGCTTGCCAAGACATTTGGAAATACTGCTAGAAACAAGCACCGGTCAGATCTTCTAAATATTGTCACAGGAGGCATTCAATATGCCTTTACTGATGCTCCAAAGCATTTATCTTTCTTGGATGGTGCTGTGCTGCATTTCATATCTAAACTTCCTCCTTCAGATATTATGAACATGTAAGAGCTCACTAGATGTAATTTTCCTTTTTAATCACATAATGAAAGGCTAACATTCTGACTCCAATCCTGTTAGATGATCTATCTAGGGCGTTTAATGAAATTGTGCATTAGTCCTGGTTTGGATTAACTTGAGGTAACAGCAGATTGTCTTCTCATGTTCCTTGGGTTTTGGATATTGTAGAAGCTTGGAGACTGTGTGATCTGCTTGGTTACAGGGTTGGATTTAGATGTGGCTTGGTTAGATATATGCCTGAGATTTGGGATATCCTGGTGGGGTTTTGGGGCTTGGGCTGTCGTGATTGTGGCAGATTCCCATTGCAGAAACTTCTCTTTGTTCTTTAGTTTTGAAAATATGAAGTTATTTTATTGAAGTTATTTGTTGATGTGATAGGGGAAGTGTACCATTCACAAGCAGTATGTGGAAGTAGAGGTTCATGATAAGAATGTGATTCTCTACAAAAATTACGCAATATTCATTGCCAACTGGGATCAGATATCTGCTCCAAAAACTTACAAACGTATAAATGATCATTGATATTCACATCAGATATTTTTATTGTTAACTTCTTCAACTAACAAAATATTAATGATCCTCTGATATGCACATAAAGTTTTAACTTCAGCCTTTTTCCTGATTGGTAACTTCTGAAGTGGTTAAGCATGTTTCTTTTTCCTTCCTTATTAGCCGCTGAAGTGCCAGAAGAGCCATTTTCACTCTCTACTCCTTTTCCTCTTGAATTGCCAACTTAGAACATGTCCTTGAGAGTTGCCGGTGTCACCCATCTGGTGCCAAACATATTCCACACTTTGTTTCACAATCAGTGTGTGATATAACAATAAAATCACAACTGGTTCTAATCTTATCACCAGTAGATGTGACCTATCTTCCATTTCCATAGATTTCTCACTGTGAGAATGGTCAAGGAAGAAGTAAACCTTTTTAGGTGCCTCTAGGAACCAATACCATGGAATAGGGAAAAGATTCCTCTCAAATAATCATTGATATAATGAGTTTATTGTGAAGATTCTGTTTGCATCCCGCTTTCGACTGTCCTGGCCTGTTAGACACTGGAAGCAATGTCATTCATGAAGTTTAGGGGTGTACCATGTTGACCTATGCAAGCCTACTGCTCTGAAAAGATGAAAAATTAGCTGTAGTTGCTGCTTACTCTCGGATACAGACTTAGTTTGTTACTGGTGTCTGAATCAAGAATAATGGGAGGTTGATACTTTTGCCACTCTCAATGTGTCTCGAGGAAATCAATGAAACCTTACTAATGACCAGCTATAGCTTTCTCATTGGACACAATGTTTTCTTGCCTTTGGACATGTCAGTGGTGTATATTGTATATCATTTTAAGCTCTCTTTCATTGTTTTTGAAGTTGTCCTTGAAAGAACTGCCTAAGCAACCCTGTCTTGTCAAAATTTGATCTTTGGATGCTATTTTCTTGTTAATGTGCAAATATCATAGCTCTCATATGAGCAACTTAAATCTTATGTGATCAGCTTGAAAGATGTCGAGAAAAGAACTGAAAATGTTAACACGGATGAAGATCCAAGCGGTTGGCGACCCTATCATATATTTGTAGATACAGTCCATGAGAAGTATGCTAAGTGTGAAGTTTTACAAGGTACACATATACTTTTAGTTTACTGAATTTGTTTTTTTTTCCTTCTAGTTTGTCTTCTCCAGCCTGCTCCCTTTTTATGCTGTGCACTTTAATTTGTGAGTTAATTCTTGTTTGTTTCTCAGTCCTACTAAACAGCTCTGGTTTCAGTGGTATTCGTTTTGGGTCCACTTTCAAAGCACTTGCTATAATGTCTGAAACTGTGCGAGGAGTTTTCAAAATCTTAAAGAGGGGTTGGTTTGACTATAAATTAGGTGCCATGCTGTTAACTTCTTATCATCTTTGGATGGCCAGTGAAGGCAAGTGGAGTGAAACTGTGAAGTGATTACGCCAATCCTGTTGTGTGCCACATTAAGTAACTACAATAATGCCTCAATCCTAAAGTAAAAAGGGCTCGAATATGAATTCTGTATCCATTGTACTCTACTTTGACACGTTTCATGCAAATACTAAATAATTATCTTTTAGGACAAATTAGGGTGTCTGACAAAATAATAATGACAGGAAATTCTTTTTGTCTCACACTGATTCTGTACGCCTAACAACGAATTCCTGAATACACTAAACTAGTTTGTAATTTTACACTGATTGTGCCTAATGTAAGTGTATCTTCTAATTCATATGTCGTCAAAAAGTTATTTGGCTTATTCCTAATTTTGGTGGTGGTATTGTCATTGCTCTCCATGATCTTTAGAAAATAATATCTTAAACCTATTGTTTAATAAGATCATATCATTGCTGTTCGACCAAGTTCTAAAATGTCCTTAGAATAAAAATGTACTCACTTGGGTATGAGTGTGTAAATGAGAATAATTGAGCTGAGCAATGGTTCACAAGCTAGGTTTGAAAAATC
The DNA here is from genome assembly GCF_001406875.1 of Solanum pennellii. Taxonomy (NCBI): domain Eukaryota; kingdom Viridiplantae; phylum Streptophyta; class Magnoliopsida; order Solanales; family Solanaceae; genus Solanum; species Solanum pennellii. Next base: position 54,206,241 of record NC_028641.1, on the reverse strand, counting down.
TAAATCAACTTTAGAAGTCATCATTCTGGGTGTCTTCATTCGTTTTCCCCATTTTTACCAATTTTATGACACTTTGGTTTGCCTTCATGGTGGTAAAGCTAATCATATCAAGGGTCATGAATAGTTTCAAAGGTTGTGATTAATCTCGAAACTGGTTTAATTTATTTATTTTAGTTCTGAATGAATTGGTTGTTGTTCTTTACAAGTAAATGTGATTTGTTTGAATTTTCTATTGGGCTTCGTTCATCTTCTAGAGAAAAGGTCACCTAATCCTTATCCTTGTGAAAGCAATAGATCAAAACCAATAAGATATCATTGAATGTTTCTATGGCTTGTAAACTTCACATAGAATAATACAACGTTTGGTTGGAACGACTAGAAAAATTAATTCCCGCATAACTAATGTAGCTGGGATAAATATGAACTATGCGTAATTTCATATTGCATTTGATTTGCGGTACTAAAAATATAGCATTAAGTTATGGGAGTATATGTATTGTTTTATGCAGGATAATGTGGAATTAGGATACGTGTATTGGTAATATAGATGCCTTTTAAGTAAATAATCCTTACATAACATTTCATGTATTATTATTTATTGCATAACAGTTTCTATGTTATTATTTGTTAAAGAATGACAGAAGTCTGACATTGGTGGTTAATGTGATGGGTGGACGGACTCCTTATAAGACTTGGACAATCCTCCTCCTTTGAGCTAGCTAATGTCATAGTAACACATCACTTATGATTTGTGCAATCATAGGATCTGTTTGAACTGACTGCTAATGTGAGTTCTTTTATAGATGATAAGGAAGCTACAGCTGGGAGACGTCGAGGTCGTCCTACCAAGAAGCAGAACATACAAGGAAAGAAACTTTTTGACGAGCACAATTCTAGTGAAGACGAGGAATCAATCAGTGGATCTGACCAAGAGGCAGATGAAGAAAAACAAGATGATGAAGAGGTTCCTCTAATACATTCTTTCAAGTCATCATCCAAGCTAAGGTCTCTGAAGATATCAAGAGAGAGCTGAAGCTATGTGAGAACTGGTCATTTTGGTCTCTGTTTAGAGTTTTCCTGTTCCAAAGCATCAGGTACTTATTTATTGATTGCCTACTTCAGACAAGAAAAAAGATATAGTAATTTTTTTTCAAAAATAAAAAATAGAAAGATCAGCCTAGGCACTGGTTTCATGTTTTACACAATTTCCGTAGGTTTTTGTCTAGTAGGTTTCTTGTACATTGCTATTCTTATTCTTGACATCTGCTAGTTTGAATAGTATGTTCCGGACATGTGTTCATCTTTTAATGTATAATCATCTAGGCTCTGATTCTACCTGAATCAAATCTCTAGTCTTGATGACGCCTGTTGTCTAACTTAAGACTGCACATATTCATCCTTTTTCAGGATGTGACAGCTGAAGTGAATTCCATTTGTTATTTTCAGGTTCTCAAGTCTTAAAAATCTGCTCTCTATATCACGAGCAAACAGGTTCCTCACGAACCATAGTTTGAGATGAAAACTTTGTTGAAGTAGACCTTAGGTGCAGCCTTGTGTATTTAAAATAGGTCTCGTCTCCAGTCTCTTATTTTTTTTTCCTTTTCAAAGTAGCTGTATTTGTGATTTCTTTTTGGCAGCTTCAACCCATTTATGGATTTGGTAAGTTATTACTTCTCGGGATTATCTTGTGATTGTGTAACCTTTGGGCTCCTAATGGCTAGTAAGTTCTGAATTGCCAAAATGAAAGTACTAGGAAGAGATATACTGAAGATGGAGACAATTCAAGTAGGAGTAATGCAAAACATTCAATTACAACTATTGACAAGCTGCTATTGATATTTACATATTAGTTGTAATCACGGCTGTAATTTGAAGGGGAAGGCATTTGCTTGTGCGTAAGCCCCTTTAGAGGTGGGGGCGAGCCAGGGTAAAGGCTATAGTAAATTTGTTGCGACTGAAGTACTTTTTCTATGTGGGAATTTAGAATGGAATCACTCTACGGTCATGGCATGGCAGCCTTCTTGATGCTACTCAGCGATATTTATTAGGGTAAACTGGGTTTATGAAATCTTCTGAGTCTATATTTTCCTCTCATGTTTGGTTGTCTAAATATTTGGTTTCTAGAAAAATAAGTTCTTTTAAAAATTAGGAAAATGATTTTTCTAATAGTTGGAAGGGAGAATGAGTTTCACTAGTGATAGTGATATTCCAAGCTCATTCTCTTCTATCCACCCACCCAAATGCCTCCAATGCTTATTCCCCTGCCCCTAACATCCTCTCCCCAGTCTATCCTAACCCCATAATGGCTTTCTAGCATACGCGAATGTTTTTGGGATAAAATCTTTTGCTTATTGAACAGCAGAAAATAGGTTATAATTTACTTGTTTGTCAAGAAAATACCTTTTTAATACCAAATATACCCAGTACTCGGATCCTGTGAAGTGAGAATTTGAATGTAGATTATAATTACTCTAATTCATACACCTATCTTTTTTATTTTTAACTTTGAGATAATGGCCAAGAGTACATTTTAACTATCAATAATTCTCTTTTTCTGTTTGAATTATTCAAAATAATTACGAATAGGAATGTGAGAGCATAACTTGTCCATAAAATTTCATCTACATGACATGTACAAGGGCTAATAATGAGCTATCTGTTTTGAAATTAATTAGTGTAGATGCTCATTGCTATAGAAATAAATAATTTCTTCTCCAACCTCTCATCTACATTAGGTAGAATAACTCCCACATTTTATGAAGGCTTTTCACAATCGGATATGAGTCGAACTTCATATTTTGGTATTTTTCCTCTATCCATTGCGTTTCCATGAAGGCGAGCGATGGGCAAAAATATAGATGCATAAAACGAGGTCCAGCATAATAGGCCTTAAGTTTGGCCTACAATGCAAATAAAAAACAACCAAAGCCAAATGGAAAAGAAAATACCCTTGAACTATTTGAATTAGATCATATTTACTTTTAAACTATATTTTTGCACAAAATTCCCCTTCTCATCAAATTACTGGATCAAATGTGTCCTTAGTAAAGGTAGTTATTAAATATCATGTGGAACGTTAAAAGGATTTCAGTGCCACATAAATTAAACGAAAAAGGATAAAATAACCCTTAAACTATAACTCATATTCATTTGAAAATTATATTTCGGCTCAAAATACCCTCCCCGTCAAACTATTGGGTCAAAAGTACCTTTTTTTTTATTAAAGGAAGTTGTTAAATGTCATGTAGATGTCACACTACATTCCAATAGAGTTCCACTGCCAAATAGATTAAATCCTAATTACTCTCCTTAGGAATGATTTTACCCCTTCTCACTCATTTTCCGACTAGGGTTACATAGTTTTCTTCATGGCTGGGTCTCAAAATGGATATTCTTAGTTGTAGGTTAGTAAATCCTTTTTCTTATTTTATTAAGTTTACGATTTCAAAGCATGATAGTTAGGATTTCACAACTTTCCTAACTAAAAAAACACTATTGAGATTATAATAGATGTCCGCAACTATTATATTCTTGTAGTCTATTTTTATTTTTCATGATCCTTTCCATTACTAATTCTCTAAACTTGAAAATCCAACCATGACCATGTACTTGTTCTATTGTCATGAGTTCGTTCAATTTCTCATCTGCTAAATATTGGTTCACCAGATCAAGGGATTTGTGGAACGACTCCTGTATCATAAAGCCTATGATCGATATATAGGTATCAATAGCTTCTTAAGCCATAGCCAGACCTCCGATAGATAATGTATATGTTCATGAGCTTTGGCTAAGTAATGACTTCAGTATGTGGTAACCAATATTCACCTATAAGGCAGTGTACATACATATTCACCTTCAATTCTTTTTCAGTCATTAACGCACTCATATGCTTCACACTCACACTCAAAATAGAACTTCACATTTGAGATCTCTGTCAATTTTTTTCTTGTAATGTGATTAGTGGTATTTCAGGATGTTCGTCCATCACCTTTACTATGGATACAATCTGCATCAGTCATCCAAAACTTTTTTTTCTTTTTACATATTAAACACTTTAAATTTTATCATTGTCACGATCCAAAGTAAACCCTAGGCGTAACATAACGTATAAAGTCCCTACACAAGCCACTTAATTAACATGCATCATACAGACTTTAAAAGATAACATTTTATACATCAAAAGAGTTTGACAAAAATAAAAGTCTTAACACAAGTTTCAAAGCCATTTAATACATGATTGGGGCGTAACCCATACATCACAGACAAAAAATGCATTTGTACACGAAATGTACTAAGTATGAGGTAATATGCATAAATATAGGCATGATAACATACATGACTTAAAATGAGTAGGCATGATCATATTGAAACATTCGAAAGCTTTGACGAAGAGATGACATGGTCAAATACATTAACATAAAAGGACATAAGAAAAGATTTAAAGACAACATAACCATCTTATGAGATATAAGCTTTTAACCGATAATAAGACCATGATAGCTATATCATGGAATTCGGTATATCCTTCATACCGAAAGAAGGAGAATCTACTTGCAAGGTAAAATCTGTACATATCATTCGCTAAAGTGAATTCACTAGCTAGGTCATTTAAGATAATTCTACAGGAGCACACAGTTTGGAACTAGAGGTTGCTACTAGAGACTATCCATTTTGAACCTCCACCTCAAGGTCTCTCGGTGCCAATTCTAAATTCCAACGAAATAAATAAAAGTCAAATATCATATTAACATAAACAAGCAAATGATCAATACCAATCCACGCTTTTGAGATCAAACATAGAATAACTTTTTAAATATAATTTAACATGGATGAGAAAATCTTTAAATAATGTGAATTCATTTGTGAGAAATATCTTTCACTATTATGATCATCATAGTAAGTGAGGAATTCTTTCATAATAATATTGATACTTTCCTTTGAAATCGTTGATAACCATTTCATAAAAACATGCATATATTTAAAATTCATAATTCATAGTTCATGGGTTAATTAAGATCATGGTTCAAAAGCATAATTTAGGCATGATCGAATGCAATTTTAACTAAATACTATAGATTAACATCAAATAATGTACTAGGAGACGTAATAGACAACAATCACTCATAATCGGATGAAACCCACATTTATTGAATTGAAACCGTAAGTTGATCAATAGGAAATTGAAATTCTCACGGAACCCATCGAGGAAAGTATTCCAAGGATGAATACACACATACCATGATTCTAAAAGCCCCAAAAGAAGGAAGGATTGAGGCCCCAGCTCAATGAAAGTATTATTCTTCCTTGAAGATGACCTTCTTTTTAAGCTTATGAATTTTTAGAGAAAATTCAAGTTTATGTTTGTCAAATCTTTTGTTTGTGTTGTTGGAGAAAAGACTATAGTCAAATGGACACAAACCCTTGGGACGAGACTATTGGCTGAGAGCCTGAGCCTGCTGTCATGAAAAGTTGTGCACTAACCACATAAGAGTTGACACCTTTTTGATAACTATCTTTTTGTCCTTTTCTCGTACCCAGGACCAGGTCCCTTGCTGCGTTCTTTGAGTGTTCCTTAAGAGATTGTTGGCTGACTTCTTCCTTTGAATGAATGACTTTAACATGATGTTGAAAATATCAATCATAAAGAGTTATTACCCGTCGATAAACACCTTGATCCATTCTGTTGTATCACTTTAATATTATTATTCTTTTAATATTATTATAATTTGCTAAATGTAATTTGTAGTCTGCCTAACTACACATTATTAGGTGCATTCTACCGTTTGACATTTGATGACACTTGATGTCATCTTTATTATCATTTGGCTTAAATTGCCATTACTTTGAGAAGTTGTAGTGGTTGTCTGTCCATTGGGTTTCTTGGCAAGGTATGTAATGGTCAACTAGGATCATTATTTCTCCATAACATTTCACTCTTTATTTCTTCATTATTCTTTGTAATCTATGTAACATATGTAACTCCTAAGATCATTATCTTCACTATTTACTACACCATTACCTTCCTATTCATTGCTAGAAAGAGTTCTTCTAGAATAAATAGTGATGATCTTCATTTGGTTTGGGACACACAACGCCACAAGATAAAAGTATAGAGTGAAAGAGTTAGTAAAAAGAGAGTTCCTATTAGTTGAAAGGAGATGTTCTTTTTATTCGATCTTTGGAGTCAACTCTTGTCCAGAGTTGTTGAGTTATATTTTGTAAAGGTTTTTGTATCCTGGAGGGAACAAGTCAAAGAGGATTACTGCTAGACCGATAAAAATATTTGCTGCAGTGAGCTTGAATCTCCTTAAAGTGAGCGAGATATCCGCGTCTCAGCCTGAAGAGATTTTATTTCTTCATTTTATTTTTTAGTTGTGATCTTGTAATTTTTGTTATCTTGTAAATTTTCACTAACAATTTTAAGAAGATTCAATCATGGCTACAATTGAAAAAATCGCGGATGTCAAGATGGGAGACCTTAACAAGCCATTTCGGTTCAATGGTAACCACTTTAAGATGGAAGGGTAAAGTACTTTTCTACTAAGTCTTTCCAATGTTTCTTATGTGTTAACTGAGAAGAATCCTAATAAAGAAGACATCACCTCTATGAATAATGATGAAAATATTTCTCATCTAGAGAAAGTGAAAAAGTAGGATGATTATTCCTATAAGTGTCGGTATTATCTTCTTAATTTTCTATCGGATAATTTTTATGATTATTTATGATCAAACGTACTCTAGTGCAAAGAAAATTTGAAAAGTATTGCAGAGTAAGTATGATACCGAAGAGGCTGGAGCGAAAAAATATGCAGCTAGTAGAATTTTTCGTTTTCATATGGTGTACAACAAATCAGTGGTAGATCAAGCTCAAGATTTCATAATGATTGTTGGAGAGCTTAGGTCCGAAGAGGTTAAAATTGGAGATAACCTTATTGTGTATGGCATAGTAGATAAACTTCCACATTCTTGGAAGGAATTTCAAAAAACTATGTGCCACAAACAAAAGAAAACTTCTCTTGAGACCTTGATGATGAAAATCCGCATGGAAGAAGAAACAAGGGGCCAAGATGCACTTTTACAAACAGAAGAAAACAACATCACAACGAAGATAAATTTAATTACTTCGAATAATGCTACTCCTGAAACTCATAAAAATACTTCTTTGAATCGTAAGAAGAAAAAATTTAATAAAAATAATGGTAGACCTTCCAAGAAAAATAATGGTGAAAATCACCAAACACAGAATCACTAAGTTCAAGAAAAGGGACCATGCTTTGTTTGTGGCAAGAATGAAAATATTGCTGGATTTTGCAGATTTTTGAAACGTGGTCCTAACCCTGAGACAAACGTTACCGAAGAACCTTTTGTGGCGATGATTGCCGACATAAACATGGTTGAGAATGTTGATGGATGGTGGGATGATTCTTGTGCAAACCTTTATGTCTGTTATGACAAAGATTGATTTAAAAAATATACTCATTTTGAGAAGCCCAAAACTGTAATACTTGGTGATGCTCACACTACTCAAGCGCTTGGGAAGGGAGATGTATAATTGTGTTTTACTTCTGGAAGAGCATTAACTTTGAAAGATGTACTTTATACTCTTTCTATGAGAAAAAAATTTGATGTCTAATTGAATTTGATCAATATGTAATAGTGAAGAAGGGTATTTTTGTGGGTAAGGGGTATGCATGTGATGGGATGTTTAAGTTGAATGTTGAGATGAATAAAACTTCTACTTCTATTTATATGCTTTATTCTACCAATTTTTGGCATGCTCGTTTGTGTCATATTAATGATCGTTATGTTGGAATAATGAGTAGTTTAGGATTAATCTCAATAGTTAAAAAGAATTTTGAAAAGTGTGAGACTTGTAGTAAAGCTAAAATCACTAGAAGACCTTATTTTCAAGTTGAAAGAAAAACTAATTTATTAGAATTAGTTTATACTGATACTGTGAACTTGGTGGAATTGTAACTCGTTGAGGTGATAGATATTTTATCACTTTCATTGATGATTTTTCTAAGTTTACATATTTTTACTTGATGAAAAATAAAAGTTTGATGCTTTTGAAAATTTCAATACTTATCTCCACGAAGTTGAAAATTAGTTTGAAAGAAAAATAAAAAGAATTAGAAGTGATAGAGGCCATGAATATGAATTAAATGAGTTTATTTCTTTTGTAAGATCATTGGGAATAATTAATAAAACTACTCCTCCTTACTCTCCTTCATCTAATGGAGTAGCAGAAAGGAAAAATAGATTTTTGGTTGAATTGACTAATGTCATGCTTATTGAGTCACATGCACCTTTAAATTTTTGGGTTGAAACTATTTTAACTGTTTATTATGTTGAATCGTGTGCCTCATAAAAAGTCAAAACTGACACATTTTGAATTGTGGAAAAGTTACAAGCCAAGTTTGAAATATCTTAGAGTTTGGGTAAGAAAGTTACCACTTGTGCTTTTCTTGGTTATGCTTCAAATAGTACAACATATAGATTTTTTAATCTTGAAAATAATATTGTGATAGAATGGGTGATGCTATTTTTCATGAAAATAAATTTTCTTTTGATTCTTAAAATAGTAGGGGTTAAAGGATTGAACAAAATATTTTGTCACTACCTAGTTCTTCTACTTCTACTTTGAAAAATAAAAAAAGTCAATGATTTTGAGTTAACAAGAAGTAAAAGAACTAGAGAAGAAAAAGATTTTGGTCCTGATTTTTATGTGTTTAATGTTGAAGATGACCCTCTAACTTTGAAAGAAGCATTATCTTCACATGATTCTATTTTTTGGAAAGAAAATGTAAATGATGAATGGAATCACTAATTTCTAATAAAAATTGAAAACTAGTTGATTTACCACCGGGTTGTAAAACAATTGATTGCAAATGGGTCTCAAGGAAAAAGTTGAAACTAGATGGTTCTATTGAGAAATACAAGGCTATGCTAGTTGCAAAAGGTTTTAAACAACTAGAAGACCTAGAATTTTTCAATACTTTTTTTCGATAACAAGAATCACATCCATAGAATTTTAATTGCTATGGTTGCAATTTTTGATTTGCAAATTCATTAAATGGATGGTAAAACTGTTTTTTTAATGGAGACCTAAATGAAGAAATTTATATGGATCAACCCGAGTGTTTTGTTGAAGCAGACAAAGAAAGCAAAGTATGTAAACTTACTAAATTCCTATATGGCTTGAACCAGGCACCAAAGCAGTGACATGAAAAGTTTGAATCCTGCATACATCATAAGTCTAGGAATAATTCACATGTGATTATTTGCCTATATATTGATGATTTATTGATCTATAGCTCTAACATGAATGTTATTGAAGAAGCTTAAAACATTCTTAGAAGTCATTTTGATATGAAAGATCTTGGTAAGGAAAATTTTATTCTTGGAATAAAAATAACAAGAATATGTGAGGGAATTTTCCTTGATCAGACACATTATGTTGAGATAATTTTGAAAAGTATAACTTTCATGATTGCAAGCATGTTGCTACTCCTTTTGATTTAAGTGTTCACTTATTTCCTGTTGAAAGTGAAAATGATGTAATAAATCAAAAGAAATATGCTTGTATAATCGGAAGTTTGAGATATGTGACTTATTGCACTAGATGTGGTATTGCATGTGCAGTAGGAGTACTTGGCAGGTTTACAAAGCAAGCCAGCTAATGAACATTGACATGATATAACAAGAGTTGTGAGATATTTAATTGGAACAAAAAAAATGTGGTTTGTTTAAAAAATATTCTGCCGTACTTGAAGACTTTTGTGATGCAGATTGGAACACCTTATCAAGTGATTCCTATTCTACCACTGGTTATGTCTTTACTTTAGGTGGTGGTGCTGTTTGTTGGAGATCAAAAAAAGTAAACTATAGTTGCTAGCTCTACCATGGAGGCTGAATTAATTGCTTTAACTTCAGCTAGTGAGGAAGCGAATTGGTTAAGTGATTTATTATTTCAATATCTTTGTTTGAAAAACGAATTCCTTTGATTTTAATATATTGTGATAGCACCGCTGCAATTGGTAGAGTTTAAAACTATTATAACAATGGTAAATCCAGACCTATAAGGAGGAAACACAATAATGTAAGATCGTATTTGACAAGTGGTACCATTAATGTTGATTATGTCAAATCTTGTGAGTATCTTGCAAATCCTCTTACTAAGGACTTAACAAGAGAAAAAGTCTGGAGCACATCGAGGGGGGATGATATTGAAGCCTACAAATCCTTGAGTCATATATGAGGGAACCCAACGTGGGGACTAGAGATTCTATAACCAGGTTCAAAGGAAAAAACTAATCATATGATGACTTGTCGTGAAAAATGAATTATTTCTTTAATTCTCTCCTTATGATGTGAGTGCATTGTTTTCTGTAGCCCGTATGAGTGAAGTGTTAAGCTTACAAGAGCACTCTCGACAGATTTTACCTATGTGATATGTGTAAGTAGGTCGCTTTCTATGAGAATTGGGCTTATTCTTAAAAGCACTTATGAAACTGGGATAACACATGGACATAACGTGCTGACTTTAAAGCTCATGTCAACACCTTGATTATATATGTGAGCAGTGATATTTTATTTCCCTTAAGCAATCATAGTTCAAGTCTGAGACCACTACGACTCTGGAGTAAAAATTACTGTTTTACTAAGTGGAGGTTCAATGCAGAGCACACCTTCATTATGCATGATAGTCTTCCTTCAACTGATATATCTCTTGTCTAATACTTAAAATGAGTGGGGGATTGTTATGGAATTTTAATATTATTATTCTTTTAATATTATTATAATTTTCTAAATGTCATTTGTAGTCTTCCTAACTACACATTATTAGGTGCATTCTACCGTTTGACATTTGATGACACTTGATGTCATCTTTATTATCATTTGACTTAAATTGCCATTACTTTGAGAACGTTGCAGTGACTGTCTGTCCATTGGGTTTCTTGGTAGGGTATGTAATGGTCAACTAGGATCATTATTTCTCCATTACATTTCACTATTTATTTCTTCATTATTCTTTGTAACCTATGTAACATATGTAACTCCTAAGTCTATTATCTTCATTATTTACTACACCATTATCTTCCTTATCATTTCTAGGAAGACTTCTTCTAGAATAAATATGGTGGTCTTCATTTGGTTTGGGAGGTGCTTTTTTTTGTGGAGCTTTAGACTCAATTCTTGTCCAGAGTTGTTGAGTTATATTTTGTGAAGGTTGTTGTATCCTAGAGGGGACAAGTCAAAGAGGACTACTGCTGGACCGATAAAATATTTGCTACGGTGGGCTTGAATCTCCTTAAAGAGAGCGAGATATCCGCGCCTCATCCTTAAAAAAAATTATTTCTTCATTTTATTTTCAATTGTGATCTTGTAATTTTTGTTATTTTGTAAATTATCACTAACAAATTCCGTCGGGGATCAGATCCCTGTATTTGTGAGGATCATCAAAACACCTAAAATATAACAAGATCAATATATAATCCTATGTGTACTATCATATCTAACACTATATATTAATCTGGCCTTGCAAGCGACCTACAACACAAAAATGATAGGCTGCAGACTTCCCAATCCCATCTTCTTGTATAGTGATAAAGACATTACATTGGTTGATAATTTGTTTTTCTTATTTGCAATGAAAATCTACTATATTATTCTTTTCCAATCTTATGTTGTTGGTAACTACATTTTTCTAATACTTTACATACTAGGGGATGTCCTATAAAATATCGACAAAAGATAGGTTAATATTTACTTGTTTTGGTATAAATATCATAGAATTCACTGAACGGTGCCTCTTCATTCAACTTTGTGGAGGTGGTTTAGCAACTACCAGTGTAGGCTGCTTCACAATGTTTTACCTCAATACTTTGCTCCTCAAGTGGTTTCACCAAGTTCTTTCATAAATTAAAGTAATGTTTGTATCAATAAAATTTCTCTCACATTGGGTGGTAACTGCATACATCTGCTTCAAATTTGGACCTATAGATATCATGGAAGGGTCTAGTGTTTTGGGTTCCAACGACTTGACCCATTAGTCTTTCCAATTTTCAAATCCCATCTCATTATTTTTTCTACTCTCCGTCTTTCTTATAAATCATGGACACGAGTCATCTATTTTACTTTAAGCATAGGGTTTCAGCTTGGGTAGATTTAACGAACTGTAATGAAGACAAGAACCATCAATGTAAGACTTGCTTGAGACTTACCGAAACCCTATGCTTAGCTTCAAAGATGTTTAATGGACTCACCAATTAAGGTTTACGAGCACATGTTCCATTAAGTTCTTTCTGTGGTGAGTCCTCCTTGCATTTAGTGAACATCAGTTATGATTCAACAAATTTTAATCTAATTTAATTATGTTAGCTTTCACGAAGTTTGAGATCTTGTTTTGGTAGGCTAATTCATTTAAGTTGTTTAGAGGCTTTATTAGACATGCGTAGTCATTAGTAGGTTTAGCAAGGGGATCGAGACAGCCCAGGTATCAGCTCGAGACCCGTCTCTCCGGTCCCAATCCCTATCTCGTGTGATGAACTAGGTTGGGGGACCAGGGAGGGTAAGATTCAAGGTTTTGTCTCTGTCTCGGTCCCGTCCCACTTGAATCGATCAGTCTCGTGGGACAATTTAATTTGTTTTTTAAATTTTCAAAGGCAACGACTAGTGGGCCCCCAACGACTATGTCTGACTTTTTTTGTACCTCCCAAACACCCCTACCATTCTCTACTCTTTAAACTTTTATTTGAACTCTAAAGTTACATTAAATAGAGCAGCGGACAAGCTAGCGAAAGAGGGGATGAAGGTGACAATTTTTGATGAACCAACGGAAGGAAGTTGAAGCAGACACTATAGGAACTATGTCTAATAGGCTAACAAACAATATTCCTAGTTTATTCCAGGGTCAGGATATAACCCAATTTGACCAAAACGGACATCACGCCGTGGCAGATGCACCGATACATTGCCCCTCTTGATTATAATTGTTAATATATGAAATCTTATTGATCAAAAATAAAAACTCTAAAGTTACATTAAATACACTTTAGTCCATTTTTATATTATAAATACCTCTTTATACTTCACCATTTCTCACAAAATTATCTACTCTCATCTATACTAGTGAATTTAATCGCACTTATATCGTTTAAAATTATTGAGTGCTAAATTTTATTCTTAATTTTATTATCAGTACTTAAATTATATATTTTGCAATATATGTTTCCTAAATTATATATATATATATATATATATATATATATATA
>NC_028641.1:54191072-54192785 GCF_001406875.1 Solanum pennellii | reverse complement strand
TATATATATATATATATATATATATTTATATTTTCACAAAGTTTTTAAATGTGTGTTATTTGTGATATGTGATTTAAGGTGGAGTATTTTTTAATATTTAAATTTATTTTAAGTAAATATAAGGCAAAAGTAAAGGAGATGTATTTTAATTTTATGCAAGTTTGTTAGGAGAAAAATAAACTAAAAACATTTTGATTTTGATATTTATACGTATTTTAGTTTTTATCTTTACCATTTATTGTAGTAATATTACTTTTATACGTTTTTATTACTTTTTTTTTCTCTTTTCCTTCCTCTATTCTGTTTATGAATAATTCTTGATTGTAAAAAAGTACAAAATTAGAGTACAATATATTTTTATCCTTGTCAATTTTTTTACTGTCTTTTTTCTATATTTTAATTTTAGAAAGAACAAGTCTTTTAAGGAAATTATGACTGGTTCTTTCATATCATATGAAACATCACAAAAAAATTTGTATTTCAATTTTTAGTGTATATTTAATCTTTATTAATAGTAGGGTTTGAACCTTGATTAGTAATTAGTATTATTACTGACAAAGTTACCATAACTAATTTGTGTATAATGAAGGCATAAACTTGCAAAAATCCAAAAACTACAAAATTTAACTTTAAGAAATTGCATAGAAAGAATACAATGCACATACCTTTTTTATGATCTTAATCATAAGAAAATACACGAAAAAAAAAAAGAATCAATGCACAATTTCTTAGGCAGCTCTTATCTACACTTTATCTAGCTAATTACATAAACATCCGTCTTTTTCAAAGAGTTATGCTTAAACATGAGTTTGATACTATAATATAGTAACATAAGGAAACACTATTTCAAACATGGAATAAAAAGGATAATTTTGACGAAGGATTTCATAAAATATAAAATTATGAATTTATTCAATCAAAGATTGATGAATGTTTAAAGAAAACATAAATAGTTCACCTTACAATAGTATTCTTGAACCTTGGTTAGTAGAATATTATTCCCCACAAAGTTACAATAATTAATTGGCATCAAAATACATGCTTTACAATTATAATCACTCTTTGAACCATAATCATAAGAATATAGATGAAAACAAGAATACAAAATTAGTGCACAATTTTGAGTTCTTATTTGACACCTCCTTTGACAAACTAATCAATATTCAAGAGACTTTTTCATCGTGTTAAGCTAAAACATGAATTTGATACTAGTTTTTTAAAAAATAATAAAATACAAAAAATAATTTTGAATTAGGATTTGAAGAAACATAAAACTGTGAATTTATATAGACACAAAATGAAGAAATATCATAAGGTATCTTAAATTATATGATTTAGTAGTTGGAAACTTGGAGTTATAAATATAAAAACTTAAAAGTCATGGAGTTAATGATATTACTAAGAGAGGAAGTTTAGTAGATATAAGTTATGGAGGTGATATATTCAAAATGAATAAAGGGAAAAAATGAAGAAGTTATAAGAAATAACTTTACACTATATAAAGATATATACATTTCTTACATTGAATAAATAAAAAATAACAAAAAAATTGAAGTGATTCAAGAAAAAACTATGATAAAATAACATAAACAAAATAAATATGGTAAATCGAGCGTAAAAGATGAAATTAAGAAATGTATAAATTTAAATCTTATTTTTAATTTTCAATTTTATTTTTTGCACCCACCCCGCCCCTACCCATGACCCCCCAAT
>NC_028641.1:54181132-54190708 GCF_001406875.1 Solanum pennellii | reverse complement strand
CCCCCCACACACACACAAAAAAAAAAATTAAGTTTGTTTTAAAAGATATTTTCAACTCTAGTAAAAATAAATGATATTTCTCAAAAAATATTTTTTATTCATAAATCAAACACTAAAAGTCTATTTCGAAAAATATTTTCTACTCACCAACCAAACATGAGAAAATAAATCAAAAATCTACTTGTTTTACACTAAATCTCCACTTCAGGAAAAAATATATTAATAGCCTTAATGACTATAGAAATTAAAAATGACACTTTAATGTTTGGTAGAATATTGAAGTAAATTTTTTTTGTCTTTTAAAATTAAAAAATGCCAAAAAAAAAAAAAAACAGAAAAAAGATAAAATGGATTCAAGTCCTTAGAGAAGGCCACATCACCATTTTCATATTCAGCTTTATTATTATATATAGATCCTCTCATTAAGATTCTTGATTCTCTTAATTCTCAGTTACATCATAATATTTATATTTTAATGAATATCATAATATTTATAATTTAATTTAATTTATATTTTATATTTTACATTTTATATTATTGCTATCAAGTATTCAAGTTACAAGTTACCAACTACAACAATATTTTTAGAAAAAGCTTCAAGAATTGGTTATTACCGTCTGCTATTAACACAGACGTTTAGTACATTCGTTCTATTTTTGTCACATCCCGGGTATAGCCCCTAGACGTCACCGGTGACGTCGTCCTCTTTGAGGAGTAAGACTAGCCTCTTAGCTTACATCCTTACATTCATAGGTCAAATTTAGGGGAAAATTTAAAATTTTTCATTACCAGTTCTCGGAGGTTTACATAGACCTCTTCATACACATAGTATATATGTATCGGGTTTACATAGACCCTTCGTATAGGAAGGTTACTTAGTCTTCTACTTTTATTGCACATAAATATATAAAATATAACATAGTCATAATAGTCGTCTCATCTCATAACCATTTAATAAGAGTGTAAGAACTTGGACATTGCCCATACATCAAAGTAATTATGCCTCACATGGGCTATACAATGTTTCATACTAAATGGAAGAGAAAGACACATAGAAGTCTTAAACTCAAAACAACTCCATTAGCTAGATAGTGGAATCGCCCTCGGAAAGTGAAGACCTACCCTACTTGGATGATCAAGAGATCCAAGTATTCTTCAAGTCGTCTTCATAAGCACTTCAATGGCCGGTACCTTAAATGTGGGGGAAAGGAAGACATAGAGTTAGTACACCACTTGTATTAAGTATGAGACCATATGTACACATACTTTGAAAACATGTTAAGAAAAAGGACATTTCATAAAGATATGCAATTTACTTTGAAACACTTCTGTATATTCAAAAAGACCATACCAAATCACTTAGGCATATTCATTAAATCATAGGCATGTACATCACAAGAACAACAACATCAAGTCTAGTCAAGTCAACATGCATACCATATAGTTGAATACATAGACAATAACTTTATCATCAAGTCACAATAGTAACAAGCACGAATGAGAGTACATTTCAACATAACTAAAGCAAGACAATTAACCATAACCCCTATCAAGTCAACAAGTGTAATGACCAAGAAAAGCCCCATAACCTTAGTCAATCATGTAACTCAACAAGAATCATGACTAACATCCTACTTCACATATCATAACATTTAAGAGTACATAACATCATACTTTAACAATATAGACCAACACATATTCATTAGTGACACCAATCAACATACAATATCAACAATGTGCAAGTTCATCATATACATGTCATATAGCATTATAAGCATTTTCATACATAAGAACATCCTCCTAAGACTCCCTTCAAGGCTAACTAGTGCAATGTTCAGTTAGAGTCCCATATCCCTACCTAGACTAAGCTAAACCCCTTAGGTCATCTTAGTTAGAGTTCAATCCTTTAGTTCATTTTACCTTTTGGGAACATCTTTCCCTAACTGACATAGACCACATGAGTTAATGTGAAATCCGATGTCATGGAACCCTACACCATAAAAAGGCGGACTACTTGCCAAGGTAGTACCAAAACATGAAGATAGCAACTACGTTCAAGAACTAGGAGATATAATTAGGACCCTCTTTATGCTACATGCATTGTAGTATCAAATCTCAAGAGTACATTAGTGAGCCTACCTTCCCTATGTGGGAAGGGACACTCCTCACTTTAGTTCACTCGGTACTAAGCTAGAGTCCCTTTTTGAAATGTCTTTAATGTCTTTATTAATCATCATAGCTTATTGTAGGTCATAGGGTCTAACCCTTGTATAACATCATCATCATCATAGCTCTATAAGAATTGCAAGAGTACTGTCCTTTCATTACAATTCATATAGATGAGGTTAGCACATTAACATTTTCATATCATGATAAGGCACATTGGTGAATCATTCAACATACTTATAACATTTACATCTTAAGCCAACATCTCACAAATCATAGTTAAGATGTTTCAATTCAACATCATACCACCTGATCAATCCTATACAAGACATACTTCAATACAATATCATGACTTAATCACAATTAACCACAATTTGAAGTAAACGATAGGGATCACAAGACTTACCAAGTCTCCTTGATAATTTATCATCAAGGTCGTTTACCATCAACCCTTACTTCAACCCAATTAGGGTATAATATCATAATAATTCAATGACCAACATATCATCAAGGCTAAAAGAATCGCTACATCACAATTCAATACTAGATCAAAGCTTAAGACAAGATACTTAGGTCAATTCACAACATACTTCATAATCTAGATCAACTTCTAAAAAAATAGCATGATAGGACTATAATTCATCCTAATTTAGTCATAATTGATACAAAATCATTTTATAGTAATTCAATCAATAAGCAATTCAATTGAACCAATACAATACAATTAATATCAAGATCACAACCTAGGGTTAAGAGGAATAGATTATCTTCTACAAAATAGACCAGTCCATCAAGAAATAACATAATTGAGTTAGAATATATTTTAATATATTCATAACATCCAAAATAAATCATAAACAAATCAATTCATAACATCAATTTCGAGATTGGTGAAACCCACTTGAAAACTCAATTTTTGCAATCAATTTAATAAAACCCTTTGAGGAACGAGGTCTCAAAGGTAAATTAGATACCATACCTTGTTAACTGATAAAGATTGATGGTGAAACTTGACTCTTTGCAGCCCTTAAACCCTCCCCTAACTTGGTCTTCATTGGAGTTCTTCACTAGAGAGAGAAAGAAGAGAGAAGGAAGAGAGTTTTGGGTTGGAAATTATGAGCTTAGGTCTAGTTTAATTAGGCTAAGTCTTTATATAAAGGTCCTTAATTAATTTAATTGAACCCCCCTTAACCTTTAATTAACTAACTAACCTATTAAATAATTAAATTAATTAATTGAAACAACACAGCCAAACACATACCTGACCTACGAGACCTCAATTAACGGGTCATAGGTCAGTCAACTGACAGTGTGGCCTCCGTGCTGCACGTTCGTGGTTTTGGTCAGAGATTTTCCAAAACGAATTCCCACGTAACTGGATAAGTCTTCATCGATGGAGGCATAGATGCCCCGTCAATTAACTAACGGATCGTCGCCTAGAATCCGTTGATGGACACTGCCTCTAAGCAGCTTTTTGCCAATTTGCAAGGGTCCTCCTCAAGGACCCTTTGTTGGTCCTTGTGGAGTTGTACCCGAATGTTTTGACTATGAATCAACTTAAACACATGTTAGACACCCTTCCACCAATTTTCATGGATTCTGACTCCTAAAAGCTAATCAAATAGGCTAAGGCACGCTAGCACCTCATTGAACTAGTTTTTGGACGTCATGAACATTCTTGGACGTTTTGGTTTCTAGATTTCCTAAATGACTTATAATCATTAAAATAGACCTTAAAATAGTGTCTGAACCTTATGACACTTTTGTTAGTATCTAGAACACCTCTTGAATTTTCGAAGTGTTACATTATTCCCCCTCTTAGGAGCATTCGTCCCCTAATGACACTAAAGTTCTTTTGAAGGAATAAATAGACTCAAGACTAGAAGCCCAACCAACAACAATAGATAAAAACATCAACCATATCACTTACACAAGGCGATTCAAAACTTCAATTACCACACATAAGGCTCATCATTACATTATGAGGAATATCCTTCTCACAACAACAAGAGCTCAACATAACATTTATGAGTCAATTATGTCAAAGCTCAACTTACCAACATTCTACATAACATTTCATAAAGACTCACCATATCAAAATGCACAACATAACTCAAAAACAAGCCAAAGAACAAAATTGACAATTTTCAAGTTAATCAGACATTTTCACTGTAACTTCATTGTAACAACATAAAAAATACACATTTTGCAAAAGTTCACCAAAAATCAAGAAACTTTAATTTTTAGTCATTATTTTTATTATTAGTAAGAAAACTAACCTTAGTTATCAAATAGATGAGGGTAACAGAACTTCATGTCGTCCTCGGCCTCCCATGTTGCACCCTCAACTAGGTGATTCTTCCATAACACTTTTACGGAAGCCACCTCTTTATTCCTCAATTTAGTTACTTGAATATCAAGGATTTGAATTGGAACTTCTTCATAAGAGAGATTATCCTTCACAGCAATACCCTCAATAGGAAAAATATACTCGGGATCACCGATACACTTCTTAAGCATTGAAACATGGAAAATCGGATGAACCGAAGCCAATTCACTAGGAAAACTTAACTCATACGCAACCTTACCAACCCTTTGTAAGATTTCATAGGGACCCACATAACGAGGACTAAACTTTCCTTTCTTTCCAAATCTAACCACCCCTTTCATGGCCGAAATTTTCAAATACACCTTATTACCTTCTTCAAACTCTACATGCCTTCTCCGATGATCGGTATAAGACTTTTTGCCGACTATAGGACGTTTTACAAGTGATTCCTTATGATATGAAATTTCTCCAAAGTCTTATAAATCAAATCGGGACCAAGAAGTGAAGACTCACCTACTTTAAACCATCCAATGGGAGACCTACACCTCCTACCATACAAGGCTTCATAAGGAGCCCTGGATATGGACAAATGGAAACTATTATTGTAAGCAAACTCCACCAAAGACAAATGCTTGTCCCAATTTCCCTTGAAATCAACAATACAAGCCTTAGGCATATCCTCAAGGGTTTGAATAGTGCGCTCCGCTTGATCATCTGTTTGAGGATGAAAAGCAGTGCTTAACTTTACCTTAGTACCCAACCCTTCTTTGAATGACCTCCAAAACCTAGATGTGAATTGTGCACCTCGATCTGATTTGATGGATAACGGAATACCATGACGACACAAAATCTCATCTATGAAGATCCTTGCATAATCTTCCGCCGAATAAGTAGACTTGATGGGAATGAAATGATCTGACTTGGTCAACCTATCCACAATTACCCATATAGAGTCGTATTGTTTTTGTGTTCGAGGCAAACCTACTACAAAATCCAGATTGATGTCTTCCCACTTCCAAGTAGGAACTTGGATTTCTTGTAATAAGCCACCGGACTTTTGATGCTCAACTTTCACTTGTTGGCAATTTGGACACTTAGCAACAAACTCCACTATGTTCTTTTTCAAACCTTCCCACCAAAAAACTTCCATAAGGTCATGGTATATTTTTGTTGAACCCGGATGAATGGAGTAACAGACTCATGGGCTTCCTCAAGGTTTCCCAACCCATCTTCATTGGGAACACACAATCTTTCTTGATACCTCAAGACACCATCCCCTTTAAGGAGAATGGCTCATTATGATTACGAAGAACCGATTCCTTCAAATCCATTAATAATTGATCAAGGTATTGTTTGGACTTCACCTCAATTATCAATAACGATCGGAGTTATGATGGACCATGAAACCACCATTCGGAGAATCTCCCAACCTCACACCCAATCTAGCCAACCTATGAACATCTTCCACTAGGACTTTCTTAACTTCATCTATATGAGACACACTACCCATGGATAACCGACTTAAGCATCTACAACCACATTGGCCTTGCCGGGGTGATAGAGGACACTCATGTCGTAATCTTTCAAGAATTCTAACCACCTTCTTTGTCGGAGATTCAACTCCTTTTGGGTAAACACATATTGGAGACTCTTATGGTCGGTATACACATCCACATGGACACCATATAAGTGATGCCTCCATATTTTCAAGGCAAATGCCATGACCGCTAATTCAAGATCATGAGTTGGGTAGTTTCTCTCATGAACGTTAAGTTGTCTAGAAGAATAGGCCACAAACTTCTTATGTAGTATTAGCACATATCCTAAACCCACTTGGGATGCATCACAATACATAACGAAATCTTTTGTACCCTCTAGTAAGGTCAACACCGGAGCAGAAACAATCCTATCTTTCAAAATTTGAAAGCTTTTCTCACATGCCTCCGACCACTCAAATTTCTTATTATTTTGGGCCAAAGTGATCAAAGGAGATGCAATGAACGCAAAACCATTCACAAACTTCCAATGATAACCCGCTAGACCCAAAAAACTCCTAATGTCAGTTGGAGTAAATGATCTAGGACAATTTTTCACCGCCTCACAAATCATTGAACATCCTTATAACATTGGTAAATCATTCACGATCCTTATAACATTTACATCTTAAGCCAACACCACACAAATAATAGTCAATACATTTCAATTCAACATCATACCACCCTATCAATACTATACAAGACATACTCCAATGCAATATCATGACTTAATCACAATTAACCACAATTTGAAGTAAAGGATAACAAATCACAAGACTTATCAAGTCTCCTTCATAATTCATCATCAAGGTCTTTTACCATCAACCATTGCTTCAACCCAATTAGGGTATAACATTATCATAATTCAGTGATCAACATGATATCAAGGCTAAAAATATCACTATATCATAATTCAATACTAGATCAAAGCTTAAGACAAGATACTCAGGTCAATTCACAAACTACTTCATAACCTAGATCAACTTCTCAATAACTAGCATGATAGAACTATAATTCATCCTAATTTAATCATAATTGGTACAACAACATCATCTAATAGTAATTCAATCAATAAGAAATTTAATTGAACCAATACAATACAATTCATATCAAGATGACAACCTAGGGTCAAGGGAATAGGTCATCTTCTACAAACTAGACCAATCCATCAAGAAATAACATAATTGAGTTAGAATACATGTTAATATATTAATAACATCCAAAAGAAATCATAAACAAATCTCATAACATCAATTTCGAGATTGGATGAAACCCACTTGAAAACCCAATTTTTTAAATCAATTTAGTGGAACCCTTTGAGGAACGAGATCTCAAAGGTGAATTAGATCTCATACCTTATTAATTGATAAAGGTTGATGGTGAAACTTGACTCTTTGAATCCATTAAACCCTCCACTAGCTTGATCTTCAGTGGAGTTCTTCACTAGAGAGAGAAAGAAGAGAGAATGAAGAGAGTTTTGAGTTTGGAAATTATGAGCTTAGGTCTAGTTTAATTAGGCTAAGTATTTATATAGCGGTCCTTAATTAACTTAATTGAACCCCCTTAACCTTTAATTAACTAAATAATCTCTTAAATATTTAAATGAATTCATTAAAACTATATAGCCAAACACAGACCTGACCTACGAGACCCCGACTGACGGGCCGTAGGTCAGTCGACGAGAAGTGTGGCCTCCGTGTTGCACGTCCATGGTTTTGGTCAGAGATTTTTCCAAAATGAATTCCCACAAAATTGGCTAAGTCTTCATCGATGGATACATTGACGCCCCGTGGATTAAACAATGGATCGTCGGCTGCAATCCGTTGATAGACACTGCCTCGTGGCAACTTTTTGCCAATTTGCAAGGGTCCTCCTCAAGGGCCCTTCCTTGGTCCTTGGGGAGTCGTACCCGGAAGTTTTGACTATTAATCAACTTAAAACATGTTAGACACCCTTCCACCAATTTTTATAATTTACGACTCCTAAAAGCTAATCAAATAGGCTAAGGCACGCTAGCACCTCATTGAACTAGTTTCCGGACGTCATGGACGTTTTCGAATGTTTTGATTTCTAGACTTCCTAAATGACTTATAATAATCAAAATAGACCTTAAAACCGTGTCTAAACCTTATGTTACTTATGTTAGGCTCTAGCACATCTTGGATTTTCAAAGCGTTGCAATTTCTTTATTTAATAATTTTTTGGGTCATAACCGTCTTCTTCAAGAAGCTTTAATTAATTCAATAATTGGAACCATTGACAACGAATTAGAGGCGTAAATTTTTTTAGCATCTTTGCTAATGCCTAAGAATATTACTGTCGATTTGAGTGAGAGTTAGAATAAAATTTTATTTAGATAATAAAGATATTAGATTTACATACGAGAACTAATTGAAATAAAACTCTTTCTAGAAGGTGGTTGCGTATATTAGTTACTACTCTGATATTTGTAACAAGCACTATTAGATTTATGTAGGAGAAATTACTGAAACAGAATCCGTACTAGAAGTTATCTGCGTAAATTAGTCACTTCTCTAATATTTGTAAATTGTAATTTGTAAGTGTTGTAAGTTGTAATTTACGTACGAGAACTTTTTGAACATAATCCTTCCTAGAAGGTGCATGCGTAGATTAGTTACTTCTCTAATATTTGTAAATCGTAATTTGTAAGTGTTGTAAGTTTTAGTTAAATTTTAATTGAATAAATTTAAAGGCTTTATTCAAGTCTTTTTATACAACTATTGTCTTGTATTTAAATTTCAATACATACATAGATACATATATAACAAGCTTACTTCAAAATTTGAAATTTGAATTTAGAACTGAACTTTTTTTTAAAAAAAAGTAAATCAAATTTGAATTTCCAAGTTTTAAATTTCAAAGCTCAAATTTGAAACTTGAATTTTGAAATTTGAAATTTGAAATTCAAATATGAAATTTCAAAGTTCAAATTTAAATTTTGAACTTTCAAATTTAAAAGATGAAATTTTAAATTTTCAAACATAAGCATTTCTACTTAGCTAAAATATCTTATTGAAAACAATAAAAAATAAAAATATTATTAAAAAAATATAAATTCAAAACAATTAAAATATTCCATCCCATTCCGTCTCATTACACACTTTCCCATCTCGTTAATATAGTGAGACAGGATGGGACAAAATTTTGTCTCGGGAATCCCGACCTAGTTTATCCTGGGTCCGATTGAATCCCGGCCAAATGATGACCTATTCCGTTCCGTTCCACTCTTTCACGTCCGGGCGTCCTCGTCCCCATCACCTTGCCAACCTTAGTCACTAGTCATAGACAATAGTAGTTTCAGTTTTTTGTTTAAACTATTGCTTAGATGCTTCAATTTTTGTTTATTCGTAAATTTTCTTGTCAATACTTTAAATCTCTGACTATGATGTCAAAAAATTTCTCCATCTATATATATTTTCACCGATTTAACAAGTAATAAGTGATTGCTATCACACTCGGGTTAATTTACCGATCCCTCAAAGACTTAGTTGGTGACAAAGTTTTATATATATATATATATATATA
>NC_028641.1:54101551-54180332 GCF_001406875.1 Solanum pennellii | reverse complement strand
TATATATATATATAAAACTAGTGTTGTATGTTTATTGAGGAGTTGGTTGGTGTTTCTTCTACTATTTAAAACAACGATTGAATTTGATGAAAGACACTTTTGTTAAAGTAAATTTTTGTCGCAGGAGTTGATAACATAGATTTGAGACCTAAGGCTATGGCGATTTACTTATTACTATCTTTCTTTAATTATGGTTTTTTAGCATGATTAAAATGTATATTGATTGTTGAATTAGAGGACTGATCATGGTCTTTCAAGCCGTTTTATCCCAAGCTTTTTTGTGTCCTTAACATGCACTCTATCCCTAGCTTTTCTGTGTCCCGTTTCACTAGAAATTATTCAGTTACTTTTACTATAAGAAAGATGTGAATTACATGGAAATTTTCTTGGGGGTTATGTATGAAAATTTTCAGGAAAATACGTTTCATGGGATTTTCCTATAAAAATGAATACGTAGGTAAAACCTTTGTTGGTAATTATTTCATACGAATTTTAAAATATCCAACTAATTTACCTAGTGATTTGAGTTCTGGAGGTAAATTACTTACGAATTTTCTTGCAAATATGTAATACAAGGATCTTGAACACGATAATCTTACATAGAGATCGTTTGGTTACATAACTGATGCGGAAGAAATCATCATAGAGAGAAAAACGAAAGCATTGGTTGTAAATTGGTTTCTACCTTCTTGCCCAAACTTTATGTTACCACAACCGTCAACGATGAAATTATTGTAGAAAATATGTGGTAACCCTAATGGGTGGAGGGAGGACCAATTTATGGAGGTTATGACTTAATCTGGTATGTCCATCAAGTAATCAATACCATATCTATTCCTTATTATATATTATTTATGGTATTACTCGAGTTACAAGTAAACATGGGTCATAAGTAAGAAATAGTTAAGAATAATTAATAATAATTCTTACATTCTCCCACTTGACCCAATGACCATATAACATTAATATTTCATAAACATTATTTGCGCATACAATAAATCTCTTAATGTCCATCATACATACCACAATATAACAAACTACTAATGTGAGTTATGAAGGTTGTACATAAATTTTAAGCTACATACTTCCTTCCATATACTACTACATTAACAACTTAGTGTACTAGGTTCATAAGGTATAAAACATATAACATTATGGTCCACAATAATGTGTCATAGAGACTTATCTTGTAATATCTCAAAACAATAATGTGTACACCATTATGAGAAAAAAGAATTCATTAATGTATATCAAAAACACATAATGGAGCTTAGAGTGTAAAAAAGTCATAAATGTATCAAAAATAAGTACAACAACTAATCATTCTTTGAACATATTCTTAAATTGTCTTTAGTTGTAAGTCATTTGTTAATAGATCTGCAATTATGAGATCAGTTCTAATGTTATCAAGTAACACTCTTTGTTTCTAAACTTCTTCCTTGACAGTAAAATACTTTAATTCCATATGTTTGACACATTTGGAGTACTTATCATTCTTGGAGAAGAATATTATTATAGTAGTATCACAATAAATTTTCAGTGTCCTGGTAATGGTGTCGACAATCCTAAGTCCTGAAATAAAGTTTCGCGCAAGTTTAAACATACATCAGACTTCCAAATAGAAGATTAAGGAATAGGTTCATTTTATTTCGTTCTACATCATTCTTTGGACATTGTATGCGACTAAATTCGTCCTTTTTTTGTATAGGAACTATTTTTTCTAAACAATTGTTCATGTTAAATCTCTCTAGAACACTTTTGATGTAGCCTTTTTTGAGACAGTCCCAATAATTTTTGTGATCTATCATGAAATATTTCTATCCCTATCACATAGATGTCTCACCCATATCTTTCATTTCAAAGTTCATATAGAGAAAGTCTTTCGTCTAATGCAAAATGCCTAAATCATTAGCAACAAGTAAATGTCATGAACTTACAAGACTAAAAATATAAACCTACTCCTACTGGCCTTTTGGTATATGCCCCTATAAACAGTAATCTCCTTAAATCCAAAATATTTTATGGTATCTTTAAACTGTATATACCATTGTTGTGAGTCTTGTTTGCGTCCATATACTGACTTCTTCAGCTTACAGACCATTTGATAGTTTTCTTCAATTGCGAAACATTCTGGTTGGTCCATATAAACATCTCATTCGAGGTCTCCATTAAGAAAGACAATTTTTATATCCATTTGTTGTAACTCTAAATTATAATGAGTTACTTAAGCCAAAACAATTCTTAATGAGTCTTTCTTTGAGAATGGTGGAAATGTCTCTTTATAATCAATGACTCCTTTTTTGAGTGTATCTCTTGGCAACAAGTTTGACTTTATATAGTTCAAAATTACCATTAGAATCGCATTTGGTCTTGAATACCCATCTACACGGTATTCTTTTAGAACTTTCTGGTAATTGAACAAGATTTAGACTTTGTTGTATTCCATGGATTTTAACTCTTCGTTCATGGCATCAATCCATTTATCAGACTCAGTGCTTTCTATGTCCTTTGAAAATGAAACCAGATATTTATTAATTTCAATGTCAAAATCTAACTCTTGCAAATAAATCACGTAATCATCTGAAATGACCGGTTTTCTTTCTCTTTGAGATTTTCTTAATGACGCTATTTGTGGTTCATTTGCATTAAATACTTGTGAGTTAGTTATTTCTTGAAGTATTTCATTCAAATATTGTTCAATATTGTTAAAATGTTCTTCTACAAGAGTAACAACATTTGCTATTGGTGTGAAAGTTGGTACATTTATGGGCAATGAAATATTTAGCCTTACCTCATTAGATTCAACACTTTTTCGTTCAACACTCCCACTAATTTCACCATTCTCAATGAATTCTGCATTATCGGTTTCAACAATTCTCGAACTATGATTTAGACAGTAATACCTATACCCTTTAGATTTCTCTGGATAACCAATAAAATAACCATTCACCGTACGAGAATCTAATTTCTTTTCATGTGGATTATAGACTCTAGATTCCACTTGACAACCCAAAACATGCAGGTGCTTAAACTAGGCTTCCTTCCAGTCCACAGTTCATAAAGGATCTTTGGAATTGCCTTACTAGGAATCATGTTTAATAAATATATATCAATTTTAAGAGCATACATCAACAATGATTTGGGTAATGAGGAATTACTGATCATGCTCCAAACCATATTCATAAGTGTTCGATTACGCCTTTCTGCAACATCATTTGGTTGAGGCGTTCCTGACATAATATATTGTGTACATATGCCATGTTCTTCAAGGAATTTCGCAAATGGACCTGGACATTTTCTTGATTCATTATACTTTCCATAATATTCACCAACTTTATCTGACCTAATGATTTTCATGTTCCTATCTAATTGTCTTTCAACCTCATTAATGTACTCTTTGAAAGCATTCACTACTTAAGATTTTTCTTTCAACAAATAGATAAACCATAATGTGAAAATCATAGATAAAGGTGATAAAATATTTTTCTCCACCAAAAGATAGAATATCAAATGGTCGGCAAATTCTAGTATGTATAATTTTAAGAAGCCAGTGCTCCTTGTGTTACCTTTATTAGTATGCTTGGTTTTCTTTTTTTATGCAATCTAAACATATATTAAGATCAATAAAATTCAGACTGAATCTCATTCTTTTCTAATCTTTTTTAATCTTTCTTTGGATATATGACCCAAGCATTTATTCATTTAGTGAATGTGTCTTTCCTTTCTATAGAAACGTCACACATCGACCTTGAGTTCCTTATGAGCATCATGTGGAACTTTAGCGGGTGCATTTTTTTTCTTGAACTTCTTGGTCTTCACTTGATGTCTTTCTCCTTGACCCATGAGGTTAATGGAATGACCTTTTTATTTCTTTAAGACTTGACTCCTCTTGAGTAAACATACTGGACAATTCACTAACATCTCACTTATCCTTAATAGTGTTATAGTTAATTTTGAATGGTCCATACTCAAGAGACAATTAGTTTAGAATAAACTGAACCAAGAAGGTGTCATACACTTTCATCCCCAAGGTGGAAAGTATTGTTGTAATGTTGGTCATCTCGATGATATGATTTTGCATACGGCGCGACCCATCAAACTTCTTGGTCTTGAGTTCAACCATTAGTGTACCAGCGAGAGACTTATCAGCAGAATGAAAACATTCTTCCACAAACTTCAGGTATTCCCTAACACTTTCTATATGTGGAATAATACTCTTAATGTTGTAACCAACATAATTCACATAAACATAAGACTGAATATGCTGGAGTGTGGAATCCCTTAGTAGAATCAGTAGTGTGTTGGGTCTCCCATTATATGCTGATGAATGTACGATTGGAAGCCAATGTATTGTGATTCGTGTTGTCAGCTGGGTCACGATTATTCCAGAAATACAAAAATCAGAAGAACCAAAGAAACAACCCATAAGGGTTATACACACATTCACTCAAGGAAGAGGAAACAAAATAAACCTGGCCAACAAGGTGGTGGGAAAAAACCCAGAAGACAACTACTCCCGTACAATCAAGAGGCCATAAAGCAAGAGTGGCAGGTAAGAGTGGAGGGTCAGGGAAAGGGGAAACCTCGAGATAAGACTTCTCAAGGAGATGATGTAGTGGTTAATGAATGGAAAACTACCAAAAAGAATTTCAAAGGTGCTTCAACATCCTTGCAGGATTCCATTTTAACTGGTCATGATTTTGAGGTATTGTCACGTGAGTTGTATATGGGAATGCAGGATAATGGGTCGACAAATAGGGGCAATGCCCTCCCTTTAACTATTTTTTCCTAATGCAGCTCGTCACATGGAATGTGAGGGGCTTTAATAAGTTGTAGAAGCATCGGGAAATGATTAAATTTCTCGAGAAGAATGATGTAGGATTTATTGACATTCTAATGCTAGCAATGTTATCACGAGGGCTATACAAGGATGGAGTTGGAAGCATAATTACAATACCATAGGAAAAGGAAAGATATGGATTTTATGGGACCAAAATAGACTAAAGCTTCATGTGTTAAAAACCATCTTAGAATTTATGCACTCTTTGGATACTAGGAAATAATTATGGATTGAACTTGAAAATATTCACATCCTCACCCCTGAACCTTGGATCCTCAGGAGAGACTTTAAGTCTATCATAGAAGTAGATGATAGAATCAATGGATCTTTGGTCGATGAATCTGAAATCAGAGACTTCAGGCAATTTATAAAGAATACTGGTTTAGCTGAGATCAATATTATAGGGAGGAAATATACTTGGAGCAATGATCACATCTATAGCAAGATTGACAGGGCCTGGTAAATAAGAATTGGATGATGTTGGGTATGTAGCAAGAATTGATGGGAAATAGAGGGAAGGAGAGGAATTTGAAAAGTTTAGAACTTGAAAAGTCCTCTAATGCTTTAATGAAAAAGGCAATTGTCCCTCATCGGTAATGGAAATGAAATTAGGAGAATTTAAATAAATAAACACTCCTATTAATTGTTAAAAGGGTTGGAAAGAGGGACCCCACTCGCGCCGTCGTAGTCGTCGTCGCTCGCTTCGGGTTCGGCTTTGGCTTTGGCAAATGATCGATCGAGAGATTATTTTTTGGACAAATTTATTTTTATTATTTATTTAATTAATTAAATGACCAAAAATTAATTTCAATTAATTAGTTGAAAACAGAAGTTAACCGAAATGTTTTCAACTTTTTAGTTAACCCGACCCGACTCGGATCCGCGCGCGTGACCCGTTTTAATTTCTGTTATATTTAAAATTCCCGCCATGACTATTCTGAAAGGTTGCAACTTTCAGGAACAGTCAATACCATTTGAAAGTTTGCAACCTTTCATTAATGGTCGTGTCAATTCTGAAAGGGTTGCAACCTTTCAGAATAATTTTTTCTTGCCTATAAATACCATTCAGTCTTCAGAATATTTCCTAACGAATTTTCTGATCTTCCTTCTTCTTCTAAACACATATTTCTTCGTGTACTTTCCTGCTGTGGATTGATTCGCTGACAGTAGAGTTTTTGGTATCTACACTCTACTGATTAAGATCATTTTACCCTGGGAGATTATATTCCAAATCAAACCTCGGATACTAGAGGGGAATAATTTCCTTAAGGGGACACTGTGAATTTAGTGGACTTGATTTTCTTCCAAACAGAAAAAGAGTATTTCAGATTCTGGTAAGTTTTTACAGATTCAATTATTTTTTAGAAATAAATTTCTGTTCATCTTATTTACCGGTTCTATAAATTTCAGTTACTTCGTGTTTCTGAATAATTTATTACAACCAGTAATTTTTGATTTTGATAACACAGATTGGCAAACAATCTTAAGGAAATTATTAAATCTGTGTTTCTGGTGGAGACAAAAATCTTTGTGATTTTATACTCTAAGTCTGCAATTATAGTTTATTGCTTACTTATATTGTATCAATTTTGTTTATCAGAAATGGCAAACACTGGTGCTACAGTGGCTGTTGCTGCACCAACCCGAACTCTTGTACCACAAGCAGAGAAACCGGGTAAATTCACAGGTGTGAATTTCAAAGGATGGCAGCAACGAGTATTTTTCTGGCTTACCACTCTTGGTCTGCAGAAATTTACAAGTGAAGATACTCCAGTTCCTGCTGATGATATGCTAGACAGGGAAAAATTCATGATTGTTGAAGCATGGAAACCGTCAGACTTCCTATGTAAAGGTTACATTTTGAGTGCTTTAGAGGATGACTTATATAATGTCTATAGTGCAATAACAACTTCAAAAGAGTTGTGGAATGCACTTGAGAAGAAATATAAGACAGAAGATGCATGCTTGAAAAAGTTTGTGGTCGCAAAGTTTTTAGACTATAAAATGGCAGATAGTAAAACTGTTGGATCACAAGTGTAGGAACATAAACTTATTCTCCATGATCTGATTGCTGAAGATATGGTAGTAAATGAAGCTTTTCAAGTGGCTGCAATGATCCAGAAGTTGCCTCCTTCGTGGAACGATTTCAAGAATTATCTAAAGCACAAGCGTAGAGAAATGAAGCTTGAAGATCTTGTGATTCAGCTCAAGATTGAGAAAGATAACAGAAATGCCGAAAAGAAGTCGCGTAAGAGTTCAACAATCATTGGAGTTAATATTGTTGAAGAAGCTGCTACCAAAGACAAAAAGAGAAAGAAGTCCAACGGGCAGAAGTCAGAACAGGCCAAGAAGAAGTTCAAAGGCAACTGTTATAATTGTGGCAAGGCTGGTCATAGATCTTCTGATTGTCATGCTTCAAGAAAGGACAAAAACAAAGGCAAAGGCAAAAGTCAAGCAAACATCGTGGAAAAGATGGAAGATGCAGATGACTTGTGTGCAATGATATCAGAGTGTAACTTAGTCGGAAATCCCAAGGAGTGGTTTCTCGACTCAGGTGCCACTAGACATATTTGCTCTGCGAAAGAAGCCTTTGCAGCGTACACTCCTGCTGAGTACAATGAAGATTTATTCATGGGAAACACAGCAACATCAAGGATTGTAGGAACTGGGAAAGTAATGTTGAAAATGACATCCGGCAAGGTGTTGACTTTGAAAAATGTTCTGCATGTCCCTACTATTAGAAACAATTTAGTTTCTGCAGCACTACTCGTTAAGAACGGGTTTAAGTGTGTCCTAGTTAGTGATTAAGCTGTAATAAGTAAGAATGAAATGTTCATAGGAAAGGGCTACCTCAATGAGGGTCTTTTCAAACTAAATGTAATGGTTGTTGACAGTATTAATAAAAATTCTGCTTCTGTTTACTTATTGGAGTTAAGTGATTTATGGCATGCCCGTTTGGGACATGAAAATTACAAAGCCTTGCGAAAATTGGTTAATCTAGAAGTATTGCCTGATTTTAAATGCGATAAGTCAAAATGCGAAATTTGTGTGGAAAGTAAGTTTGTTAAACATCCTTACAAGTCTGTTGAAAGAAATTCTAAAACTTTAGACTTAATTCACACAGATATATGCGATATGAAGTCAACACCATTTCTTGGTGGAAAAAAGTACTTTATAACTTTTATTGATGACTGCACTCGATTTTAATATGTATATTTGCTTAATAGTAAGGATGAAACAATTGATGCATTTAAGCAATACAAAAATGAAGTGGAAAACCAATTGAATCTAAAGATAAAAATGATTCGGAGTGATAGGGCTGGAGAATATGAATCTCCTTTTGCAGAGATAGGTTTGGAATATGGTATTATTCATCAAACTTCTGCACCTTATACACCACAGTCAAATGGTTTGGCAGAACGGAAGAACAGAACATTAAAGGAAATGATGAATGCCTTAATGATCAATTCTGGTTCACCGCGAAACCTTTGGGGGGAAGCCATCCTTACAGCTAATAAAATACTCAATAAAGTACCCCATCGAAAAACACAATCAATTCCATATGAGTTGTGGAAAGGAAGAAAACCCAACTTGAAATATTTCAAAGTGTAGGGGTGTTTAGCCAAGGTAGAGGTTCCTTTACCGAAGAGGGTTAAAATTGGACCCAAAACAATATATTGTGTCTTTATTGGGTATGCTGTGAATAGTAAAGCCTGTCGATTTTTGGTTCACAAATATGATAATCCTGATATTCATGTTAATATAATAATTGAATCAGATAATGCAATCTTTTTGAAAACATTTATCCGTATAAACTGCAAGTGAGTCAACAACTGAAAGACCTAAACGACCACGAGAAGAATCAATGGAAAATATTCTAACTAGTGAGGAACCTAGGCGGAGTACTCGACAACGAAAATCTGTTTCTTTCGGACCAGATTTGTAGCACTATTGCTTAAAAATGAGCCTCAAGCATTTAAAGCAGCTATGTCTTCGTCAGAGTCAACTTACTGGAAAGAAGCAGTCAACAGTGAGATTGAATCAATTTTAAGCAATCACACTTGGGAATTGGCTGATCTTCCTCCAGGAAATAAACCTTTAGGATCAAAGTGGATCTTTAAAAGGAAAATGAGACCTGATGGGACTATTGACAAATATAAGGCTAGACTGGTAGTCAAAGGGTACAGACAAAAGGAAGGTCTGGACTACTTTGACACATACTCTCCAGTAAAAAGGATAACATCAATTAGGATGTTAATAGCACTAGCAGCAGTGCATGATCTGAAAATCCACCAAATGGATGTACAGACATCCTTCTTAAATGGAGAGTTAGAGGAAGAAATTTACATGGAACAACCTGAAGGGTTTATAGTTTCTGGTAAAGAAAAGAAAGTGTGCAGACTTGTGAAGTCACTTTATGGACTCAAGCAAGCACCCAAACAATGGCATGCTAAATTTGATCAAATAATGTTGGCAAATGGATTCAAGATTAACGAATGTGATAAATGTGTTTACATTAAAAACGTTATGAATCATGAAGTCATTGTTTGTTTGTATGTTGATGACATGTTAATAATGAGTAAAGAAATTGACGATATAAATGCTACTAAGCGCATGTTGTCCAGCAAGTTCGATATGAAAGACTTAGGAGTTGCTGATTTGATCTTAGGGGTCAGGATTATCAAAACTCCCCAGGGACTAGCATTATCTCAATCTCATTATATTGAAAAAGTATTGGATAAGTTCAATTACTTGAATGTCAATGTTGTCAAAACTCCAATTGATTTAAGTTGTACATTTAAAAAGATGAAGGTCAAAGTGACTCTCAATTGGAATATGCCATAGTGTTGGGAAGTTTGATGTATATTATGAATTGCACGCGACCAGATATAGCATGTGCTATTAGTAAACTGAGTCGGTACACTAGTAATCCGAATCAAACTCACTGGATGGCTATGAAACGTGTGTTGGGTTATCTAAAATGGACACAACATTATGCTTTGCATTATAATAAATATCCTGCTGTGATTGAAGGATATAGTGATGCAAATTGGATCACCGGGTCAAATGATGTAAAATCCACGAGTGGTTATGTATTCATACTTGGTGGAGGAGCTGTCTCTTGGAAATCTTCCAAACAGACATGTATTGCTCGCTCCACAATGGAATCTGAATTCATTGCTTTGGATAAGGCTGGTGAAGAAGCGGAATGGCTCCGGAATTTCCTAGAGGATATTCCATTCTGGCCCAAACCTGTTGGACCAATTTGCATACATTGTGATAGTTAAGCAGCAATAGGTAGGACAGGGAGCGTTATGTACAACGGGAAGTCTCATCATATACGATGGAGACATAACACCGTAAGACAACTGCTCTCTAGTGGAATTATCACAATTGACTATGTAAAGTCAAGCAATAATGTGTCAGATCCACTAACGAAAGGCCTAGTGAGAGAGGAAGTTGAAAGATCATCTAAGGGAATGGGTTTACGGCTTAGGACAAGTCAGCATGACGGTAACTCTATCTAGAAGACTGGAGATTCCAAGAGCTAGATTCAAGGAGAAAAACAAAGTTGTTGCTGACGGTTCGACATTGTCAATTAACTCAATCCATTCTCATGATGAAGACAATGTTCAGGAAAAGGTTAAGACTTTAAGGCTTGTTAATGAGGTAATAAAGCTTAAAGTTTTTAATGATTTGCTAAGTTTGGTAGATTTTACCAAATAATGTATCTACGAGATGACACGGTTAGAAATCACTTATGTGAGTGTGAAGTGGAAGTCGTTTCAAAGAGAATTTTATGTCAAAAGCCTATTCTTTATACACTCATGAAACCAGGAGGTGTTCATGGCTGAAACGAACACAACCGTAAGAATCATAAACAGTAAAGGGTTAATTGTGTGACATATGGTTGTCTAGGTATACACCAAAGCTCGATGGTTCAAAGATATCACATCTACCGATTGACCGAGTATATCCGACATATGTTCACTACGGAAAGTCCAGGGGGAAACCTACTTACCCAGATGCAATTAATCCTTGCTTGTAAAGTACACAATTGTCCGTGCATTCCTATGTTATAACTATTCCCCATCAATGTGGGGGATTGTTGGGTATGTAGCAAGAATTGATGGGAAATAGAGGGAAGGAGAGGAATTTGAAAAGATTAGAACTTGAAAGGTTGGGAACTTGAAAAGTCCTCTAATGCTTTAACGAAAAAGGCAATTGTCCTTCATCGGTAATGGAAATGAAAATAGGAGATTTTAAATAAATAAACACTCCTATTAATTGTTAAAAGGGTTGGAAAGAGGGACCCCCTCGCGCCGTCGTCGTCGTCGCTCGCTCGCTTTGGCTTTGGAAAATTATCGATCGAGAGATTATTTTTTGGACAAATTTATTTTCATTATTTATTTAATTAATTAAATGGCCAAAAATTAATTTCAATTAATTAGTTGAAAACAGAAGTTAACCGAAATGTTTTCAACTTTTTAGTTAACCCGACCCGACTCGGATTCGCGCGCGTGACCCGTTTTAATTTCTGTTATATTTAAGATTCCCGCCATGACTGTTCTGAAAGGTTGCAACTTTCAGAAACAGTCAATACCATTTGAAAGTTTGCAACCTTTCATTAATGGTCGTGTCAATTCTGAAAGGGTTGCAATATTTCAGAATATATTCTTCTTGCCTATAAATGCCATTCGGTCTTCAGAATATTTCCTAACGAATTCTCTGATCTTCCTTCTTCTTCTAAACACATATTTCTTCGTGTACTTTCCTGCTTTGGATTGATTTGCTGACAGTAGAGTTTTTGGTATCTACACTCTACTGATTAAGATCATTTTACCCTGGGAGGTTATATTCCAAATCAAACCTCGGATACTAGAGGGGAATAATTTCCTTAAGGGGACACTGTGAATTCAGTGACTTGATTTTCTTCCAAACAAAAAAAGAGTATTTCAGATTCTGGTAAGTTTTTATAGATTCAATTATTTTTTAGAAATAAATTTCTGTTCATCTTATTTACTGGTTCTATAATTTTCAGTTACTTCGTGTTTCTGAATAATTTATTGCAACCAGTAATTTCTGATTTTGATAACACAGATTGGCAAACCGATGATGCACATGAACATTACTAGTGTAGTGGCAAGGGATCCTTTATTTTTTGACCATTCTTGAGCATTTTTATTGCGGAGAAAAAAGCACATCAGCACAGGACCTTTAAATTCTTTAACTATATGGCGAACCATCCTGATTTCATACGAACAATGGACAGGTACTGGACACAGTCTATGCCTCATCCCTCTGGAATGTTCAGAAGAAGCTGATTGCAACTAAGGAAGCATGAAATTACTAAGGCAGAAATAATTTATTGGAAATGATGACAAGCTGAAACTAGCGCAAGAGAAGCTAATATACATCCAGAACCAAATTGTAGATGGGAATCACCAGGAACTTATGGAGGAAAGGAAAAAACTACAAAGTCAGTATGGGAAATGGGTGAAACTTTGAGATTCTAGCTCGGCTTACTTCTTTTCTTCCACGAGAAGTCAAAGTGCTCGGGTTTCCTATCGATCCGTATATGCCTTCGTCGAATAAAATAAAATAACTGGGCTTACTACGGACTGTGGAAAACTGAAACATGCTAAAAGCGAGATAGAAGAGGAGATTTGCTAATTCTATAAAGGTTTACCGGGATCCTGTGCAAGCTGAGTACCAGCTATCCATCCCCAAGTCATGCAAAGAGGGTATATGCTGGATCGTGACAATCAACTAAGTTTAATCAAGCCTGTAACTATTGAGGAGGTGCACCACACTGTTTTGCTACAGAAGTATTGAAATCACCAGGTCATGATGGCTTTAATGCTTGTTTCTTCCATAAGGCTTGGCCTATTATTGGGAGTGATGTGACTCAGGCAGTGATCGGTTTTTTTGATACCATGGATATGCCCAAGGAGATAAACTGCACAGGTGTAACACTTATCCTAAGGTAAAAAATCCCACAAATGTGAAACAATTTAAACCAATTTCATGTTGTAGTGTCCTATAAAAAGTTATCTCCGAGATCATTACTAAAGACTCCAAGATGTGATGGAGCATATAGTGGAGAATACTCAAGCTGCCTTTGATCCAGGCAGGCTCATCAATGATAATATCATACTAAGTCATCACGAGTTGGTTAAAGGCTATAATCAGAAAGGCATATAACCTAGATGTATGCTTAAGATTGATATGCAAAAGGCATATGATTCGAAACTGTCGCTCTTGCTGCGTCGTTTCGACGGTCAACACGTGAAGAAGAAGAGAGAACAACGGGTGGGTCAGGTTTGGAATTCGGCTGCTGGTGTAAACAGAAAAGAAAAGGATTTGGGCTAATAGTTTAAAAAAAAGAGGAGTTGGGCTGAAAATCTTGAATATTGGGTCAAATAGTGTATTAAGAAATGACCCAAATTGTTTTGTTCAAATGGATTAATATCGATTAATTAAACAAGCATCTTAATTTCAACGAAATAAAATAATCGACATAACTATTAAATAATTAATAAAAAAAAGTAAACTATTGTATGAGTAGTAAACACAATAAAATCTTTTCGGAGGTGAATTTCAAATAATCCTAAAATATACTAGTTATATACATAGTTGCGCATATCATATATTATCTAAAAATTTACAAAAGTAATAATATTAACTTAGAATAATTCAAGGACCATATATATATATATGGGAGATAAAACTCGTCAGCAGAGAAATGCAATTAAAATGGGAGATAGTGTCTTTTATCGTTTTGACACTTGATTACTCTCCTTCAGAATTTTACATCAATTCGATCGGTTTGACGTAAAACAAATAAAGCTTATGCCTTGTGTTTGTAATATAGTCTTCAGTATACTCTTCATATGATGTAAAAATAAATAAAAGTTGATGCAGTGTGCTGATATTTCTCTTGATGTTGTCTTCGATGCTCTTCTTGCTGTTTACTTTTGTCAAAATAAAAGAATGCATTTGATGTTGATGGGTAAATATTTCTCTTGAGATGCATGATTTCCTTCTCTGACAGTGCATTATTTCTTCCGGGGCGTGAATATCTTCCCGCGATGCGTGATTTCTTGCGGAGTATGAATATCTTCATGCGATGCGTGAATATTGACTCGTGATGCATGATCCTCCGCGATGCGTGAATATTAACTCACAATGCATGATCTTCTGCGATGCATTAATATTAACTCATGATGCATGATCTTTTGCGGAGTATGAATATCTTCCCGCGATGCATAACTTTCTGCGAGGCATGGATATCTTTTCGCGATACATAATTTCTTGCGAGGCATGAATGTCTTCTCGCGATACATAACTCTCTGCGAGGCATCAATATCTTCTCGCGATGCAGAATTTTCTGCGAGATATAAATGTCTTCTCTCGATGTATAACTTTTTACGAGGAATGAATATTAACTCGCGGTGCATGATCTTCTGGGATCATGAGTATTGACTCGCATTGACTCGCGATGCATGATCTTTCGCGATGCATGAATATTAACTCGCGATGCATGATCTTCCTTGATGCATGAATATTAACTCGCGATGCATGATCTTTTTCGGGGTATGAATATCTTCCCGCGATGCATAACTTTCCGTGAGGCATGAATATCTTCTCGCGATGCATAATTTTCTATGAGGCATGAATGTCTTCCCGCTATGCATAACTTTCTACGAGGCATGAATATCTTCTCGCGATGCATAATTTTGGCGAGACATGAATGTCTTCTCGCGATGCATAACTTTCTACGAGACATGAATATCAACTCGTGATTCATGATCTTCCGCGATGCATGAGTATTGGCTCGCAATGCATGAATATTGACTCGCGATGCAATGATCTTCCAGGATACATGAATATTGACTCGCGATGCATGACTTCTGCGATGCATGAATATGGAATCGCGATGCATGAATATTGAATCGCGATGCATGAATATTGACTCGCGCTGCATGATCTTCCGCGATGCATGACTTTCTGCGAAGCATGAATATTAACTTGCGATGCATGAGTATTGACTCGTTATACATGAATATTTACTCGCAACACATGATCTTCGGCGGTGCATGAATATTGAATCGCGATGCATGACTTCCGTGATGCATGAATGTTGACTCGCGATGCATGAATATTTTCTCTCGATGTCATCCTTGGTACGAAATGAAGATAGTGCTTCAATCGAGCAACATAGTGATATTCTGGGTGACTTCTGGATAATCATATTGTCTCAATTGAGAATAACAGTAAAATGACTCTCCAGATAGTGTATCGTCCGGATCGATAATAAAATAAAATGACCCCTTATGGGTAGTGTATTGTCTTGATCGACAATAAATAAAATGACTCCTTGTGAGTAGTGAATTGTCTTGATTGACAATAGAATAAATGACCCAACCAGGTAGTGTATTGTCTTGATTGACAATAAAATAAATGATCCCTCCGAATAGTGTATTGTCTTGATCGACAATAAAATAAATGACCCCTCCGGGTAGTGTATTGTCTTGAATGACAATGAAATAAACTGATGATATGATGCAAATAACGTCTTTTAGAAAAACCGTACTCTTTTTGAGATTTTCGCTTGATTCACCTTCGAAATGCACAATTTAAAAATAATTCCTGCGTCCACAGAGAAATTGTCAATTTGGGAGAGCTTTTCCTCCTTGACTTATCCGTACCACCGATCTGAAAAATTTGGTGATTTTCAGAGCGACTATAAACATGCATCCACAAAAAAATCGTTAGTTTTAAAATGAACTAATCTGTGTCGATTCTTCAGTTGTCTTCTCCATGTCTTGCTATCTCCATTTGATTTTCTGATCTCCTGACCCTCGATAGATAAGACAAAATATTTTATGACAAAACAAATGAAACATAAAGGGAAATAAATTTTTGAGAAGTAGTAATTTGAAAAAGGTCACTGCCAAGTGTCATGTCCCGTCATGCTTAGCGAACTTCTTGGAGCCTGATGCTTGGAGGTATATCTGATTACTCAATGGGGAGTATTCAAAGTCACTCTAGACTATCGATAAATCCATTTTGAAATTTTGAGGCCATCCTCAAAATTTCTGTCTTAGTAACTGTCTTGCCTTATCCTTGACTGTTGATGAGCAAATCACGGAATTTTTGAGATCCTCTCAAAATCTGTCCCAGTTGCAAATATCGAAATATCTTAAGTCTTGGCTTGTTGAGGAAAAGATCTTCTCGAGAATTTTTGAGTCCCTCTCAAAAATTCTGTCCCAGTTTCTATTGTAAATAGGAGCAGAAATCTTACAGGAAATATGAACTAACCCTTGTGGCGCCTACGTATCCCGTTGAGGCAGGAATTAGGTCAAACGTAGTTCCCCCTCAAGGTTAACAACAATAAGAAATTTTACAAGGAAATCGACCGAGGCCGACATAGGCCACTACGTATCTCATTCTTGAGAATTCAGGTCGAACGTAGTTCAATTGCAAATAAATACTAAAAGGGGTAAATGGGGAGATCGAGGTCGACATAGGCCGCCTATGTATCTCATTCTTGAGAATTCAGGTTAGACGTAGTTCATTACAAAGGGGGTAAAATTTTTGAACAAAACAAATACAAGAAAATTGAACGATTACAAGTAAATCACACAAATGCAAATTGACTTTACACGTAGTATCGCTTGACAACATCTGAGTTGATTGGTTTTGGTCATGCAGTGCCATCGATCTCCGACAGGACCA
The DNA here is from genome assembly GCF_001406875.1 of Solanum pennellii. Taxonomy (NCBI): domain Eukaryota; kingdom Viridiplantae; phylum Streptophyta; class Magnoliopsida; order Solanales; family Solanaceae; genus Solanum; species Solanum pennellii. The sequence continues at coordinate 54,163,750 of NC_028641.1, read as the reverse complement.
AAGCAGCTCTAGATAGTACTTTGCGAACCATGTAAGGTCCTTGCCAATTCGGTGCGAACTTTCCTTTGAACTCGTCTTGATAAGGAATGCGCTTAAATACCAGCTGACCAATTTCAAAAATTCTGGCTCTGACTCTCTTGCGGAAAGCACAAGTCATTCTCTGTCAATATAGTTGACCATGACAAATGACAACCATTCTCTTTTCATCAATCAAAGTTAAGTGGTCAATCCTCTTGCCGACCCATTCTACATTACTCAACTCAGATTCTTGTATGATTCTCAAGGACGGTATCTCAACTTCAACAGGTATGACTGCTTATGTTCCATATACTAGTAGATATGGAGTAGCTCCGACCGATATTCTGACGTTCGTTCGATAACCCAACAAAGCATATGGCAACATCTCGTTCCACCCTCGATTATTGTCAATCATCTTCCTAAGAATCTTCTTGAATTCTTATTGGCAGCCTCTACAGCTCCGTTCATTTGAGGACGATAAGCAATTGAGTTTTGGGTGAGTAATCTTAAATTGCTCACATATATCTCTCATCAAGTGACTGTTGAGATTTGCACCATTATCAATGATGATGGATTCTGGCACTCCAAACCTGCATATTAGATTGTTGCGAAGAAAATAAGCTACAACTTTCTTGGTTACCAACTTGTAAGAAGCTGTTTCCACCCACTTGGTGAAATAATCAATAACAACCAAAATAAATCTGTGTCCGTTAGAAGCGGCTGGCTCTATCGGGCCAATGACATCCATGCCCTAAGCCAAAAATGTCCAGGGTGAACTCATAGCATTAAGTTCATGAGGTGACACTTGGATCAAATCACCATGCACTTGATATTTATGACATTTTTGAACAAACTTTCAACAATCATTCTCCATAGTCATCCAAAAATAACCGGCTCACAGGATCTTCCTTGCCAAAGTGAGTCCATTCATATGCGTGCCGCAAACTCCAGCATGTATGTGTTCAATAAGCTTCGGTGCTTAAACAACATCGACACATCTTAGAAGACCCAAATCTGGAGTCCTCTTATAGAGGATATCTCTACTTAAAAAGAAATTGAGAGTTATACGGCATATCAACTTCTTGTGGTTGGATGTAGCATCTTCAGGATAAATTCGGACTCTAAATATTTCTTTATATCGAAATACCATGGAAAAATGTCTGGTTTTGCTTCAACATGTGAACAATGGACTGGATGCTCCTTCAGCTCTATATCTAGAGGATCAATATAATCAGTATCTGGATGTTTGATCATTGAAGCGATAGTGGCAAGAGCATCGGCCTACTCATTGTGTATTCTGGGAGTATGTATGAACTCGATTTTACAAAATCTTTTGCACAACTTCTGTACATATTGCACGTAAGGTATAATCTTCGGGTTCTTCATGGCCCACTCTCCTTGAATCTAATGAATCAACAGATCTGAATCTCCAATAACCAAGAACTCATTGAAATTCATGTCGATGGCCATTTTCAAACCAAGAATACAAGCTTCATACTCAGCCATGTTGTTCGGGCAATTAAATTGGAGCTTAGCTGCCATGAGATAGTGTTGACCAGATTTCGACACTTAGACCGCTCCGATACCTTTCCCTTGGTGATTTGCCGCTCCATCGAAGAATATTTTCTAGCCAGGATATATTTGAAAAATATCTTCACCCACAAACGATACTTCTTTATCGTGAAAATAAGTCTTGAACGGTTCATACGCTTCATCAACAGGATTTTCCGCAAGATGATCAGCCAAGACCTGTGCTTTTATCGCCTTCTGAGTCACATACACAATATCAAATTCACTCAAAAGCATCTTGCATTTGGACAACTTTACGATCGGTATCGCCTTCTGGAAAACATACTTCAATGGGTCCATCCCGGAAATAAGGAATGTTTTATAAGAAGACAAATAATGTCTCAACTTCTGAGCGATCCAAGTTAAAGCACAACATGTTCTCTTCAAAAGAGTATAACGAGACTCATATATCGTGAACTTCTTTCTTATATAATAAAGGGCTCGCTCCTTCTTCCCTATTTTGTCATGTTTCCCCAGCATGCATCCAAATGCGTTATCTGAGACGGACAAATACAACAACAATGGACTTCCTTCCCGCAGAGGAATCAATACTGGTGGATTGGACAAATAGTTCTTGATAGCATCAAAAGCAATTTGACACTCTTCAGTCCACTTTGTCGAAACGTCTTTCTTCAACAACTTGAAGATAGACTCACACACCACAGTTGATTGAGCTATGAATCGGCTGATGTAGTTCAGCCTCCCTAAGAAACTCATCACCTCCTTCTTAGTCTTCGGAGGAGGTAACTCTTGAATTTCCTTAATCTTGGAAGGATCGAGCTCGATACCTCTTCTGCTGACTACAAATCCCAACAACTTGGCAACTGGCACTCCAAAAGCACATTTAGCGGGATTCAATTTCAAGTTGTAACGCCACAAATGGTCAAAAAACTTCTTCAAGTGCATCAAGTGGTCAAAAATCTCGGCGGGACTTGATTATGATGTCATCTACGTACACCTCGATCTCCTTATGAATCATTTCATGAAATATGATCGTTATAGCCCTCATATAGGTAGCACCAATATTCTTGAGACCAAACAGCATCACTCACACCCCAGGGTGTGATGAAAGCTGTTTTTTCTACATCTTCTTCGTCCATCATAATCTGATGATAACCTGCGTAACAATCCACAAATGACTGCATTTCATGCTTAGCGCAGTTTCCAATCAGAATATGAATGTTTGGCAATGGAAAATTATCCTTTGGGATGGCTTTGTTGGGACTCCCTATAGTCGACACAAATTCTGATCTTTCCGTCTTTTTTGGCAACCGGAACAATGTTGGCCAACCAAGTCAAGTATTGCATCACTTCCACCAATCGAGACTCGATATGCTTGGTGATCTCTTCTTTGATCTTTAAACTTAATTCTGTCTTGAACTTCCGATCCTTTTGCTTCACCGGACTGAACCCTGGATTAATCGGCAATTTGTGATGAACAACATTGGTACTCAGCCTTAGCATGTCAACTGACTTCCCAGATGAACACATCAATGTACTTGGTGAGTACATGAATCAGGCCCTTTCTTTGATCTTCATACAAGTGAGCGCTGATTGACCTCTTTGACACACTCTTGGTCTCCAAGATTTACAGTTTCAATTTCCTCTAAATTTGGCTTATGCTGATTTTCAAACTGTAGAAACTCTTCAGCAACATATTCCGGTGCCTCATTTTCCTCTCGTATTCATCAACCTCGTCATCACCTGCCTCATTTTGTTCATTCAGCTCGTGGCATGACATGACATTGGCAGGTTTAAAACATACATTACTGAAACCATAAACAAACAAAGTTAGAAAAGCAAAGTATAGCAGATGAGTAAATAAACAAATTTTCAAATAAAAGAGGCTTTCATTAAAATCGGAAATAATGTAAACTTTGGCTATGGCAAAGGGCCATGTTTCCTTTTTTCAAACATCACGTGGAAATTTCAATTCAAGCAATTAAGAAAAATGCAAAATGGTGGGTCTCGGGCCTCTTCCGGACTGCCACCGATTAATATATGCATAAATGATGCCCTTTTACCAAGGAGTTTGTGGAATCAGGATTGGCGTGGAAGTCCAATTCTGCGGCATCTCCCCAGGCTCAGCATCGCAGAATCCTTTCAGCTCGACCTCTTCCTCAATAACAACATCGATCTCTTCGAAAAGGCCACATATTCCTTACCCAAATTCGTCATGCTCGGCATACTCCCAGGCTGGAAATGATTGATATAGATGGGGGATTGGATTAACCAATGCTTGATCACTGCTCTTCTTCATCTTCATATCATCATCTGTGGGAGTGTACCCCAAACGATATCTAGCTGCTTTGACAGGGACTGGAATAGGGTCAACAATCCCTTAGGAATTCCTTCCCAATCCAAAAACTGGTTTGAAACCATTCTGCAACATCATTGTGGCGATCATCTTGTACACGACTGTCATAGAAGGTTGTGGGGCCAAATCATCACCGGTGGCATTTACCAGCTCCACCGTGTAGATGTCTGTACCTCGCAGTACCTCATAAATAATTAGCGCCTGTATTTTGGATTGACTACCTTCGCCATGAGTAACCAATTCATCGTCCTTCCAAACGAGCTTCATCATTTAGTGAAGAGTAGAAGGCACAACTCTAGCCATAGGGATAAAGGGCCTTCCCAGAAGAAGGTTATAGCTGGTATTGATGTCCAAGACTTGGAACTTTGCACTGAATTTTGTCGGACCCATTTGGATGATTAGATTCACCTCTCCCAAACTTATCTCTCTACACTCCAGCAAAGGCTCTTACATTGACTTAGTTTTGTTCTTGCTTCCCCAAGTCAAACCTTAACTGCCTCAATGTCGACAACGGGAAAATGTTCAGACCAGATTATTCATCCACCAAGACGCGATTTATGACCTTCTCGCGGAATACGAAAGTGATATGCAACACCTTGTTGTGTGACCTTCCCTCAAAAGGCAACTCGTCGTTGCAAAAGCTAATTCGATGACCTCGGATAACTTGATTGATCATAGCAGCCACATTATCGCTTCTTGTGCCGACGGGAACATAAGTATCATCAAGAGCCTTCATCAAGGACTGCCTGTGCAGCTGGGAGCTCATCAATAGGGCCCACATAGAAATCTGGGCTGGAGTTTTCTCCAAATTTTTACCAATAGAATAATCCTTTGGCTGCATCTTTCTCCAGAATTCCTTCGCTTCGCCTTTACTTATCAGCCTTTTACCCTAATCCTTATTTTGACCTCCAAGATCCTGCTCTTCGAGAGTATAACACCTCCCAGATTGGGTCATACCTTGAGAGGTAGCAGTTTTAATCACAAATTTTGGTATGACAAGAGTCTCTGGTGGCACCAAGGCAACAACCTTTGCGGGTGTTAGGATTATGAACTCTTATTTCTCTTTGACACTCAATGAGGCCACGACCCTTTCTAACTCGTCATGAATAACTGGAGTTATTACCTTAGTCACACACTTATCCTCTCCTGTCTCTATCATGTTGATATTAACGCCTCCGTGATTTGACAAAGGGTTCGCGCTGAAATTAGGCGCGGCTGTCTGAAGAGAGACCACCTCTTGGTTGATTAGATCTTGAATCTTGTGCTTGAGGTTTATGCAGTCCTCATTTCATGTCCAACATTGTTGGAGTGATATGCGCACCTTTGATCGGGCCTATAGAATTTGGAACTAGTATCCACCAGCTTGGGCCTACCGGGTGGATATATCCAGCCGGAGCCAGTCACTCGTACAACTTTGTTCGGTTTTCGGTGAGCGCGGTAAAGTTACTGGGAGGTTTCTTCTCGAATATTGGTCGAGGTGGATCATAACTGCCTTGTTGGGGAGGGGTACCTATTGATAACTTCCTGTATTTGGTCGGGATCTTGGCTTCTGGGATATGGATTTGTTTGGTAATTTGTGATGGAGCTTGGTAGTTCGTGGGGGCATTTTGGTATACTAGAGCTTGGACTTGATAGATTGGAGGGGGTGTCTGTAGTTCGACTGCACATTGGCATAGTTAGGAGCAACATTTTTGTAGACCGGTGATGGAGTTTGGTAAAGTGGAGGAGTTTGATAAATAAGAGGTGGCTTTTTGTAATTCAAAAGGGGGGGGGGGAGAATTTTGATATGCGGAGGTAGTATTTTGGTAGACTAGACGAGGATTGTTTGAATGACTAACTTGCGTATACCAAGCCTGGTAGGAGTTCTGAGAAGGTCGAGGACGACCTTGGGAGGACGATGATCTTCTGGGGCCTTATTCTTCTCATAGGAGACAACAACAATCTCCTCTCTCTTCTTCTTCAACAATCCCGACGATCCGGTAGACGCGACAACACGAGCTATTTTCCCTATTTTCAAACCATCTTCATAGTCTCACCAATCTTGACTATCTCAACAAATTTTTCTCCCACGAACAACATGATTTTATCATAATATTCGGGCTCTTGCACCAGTACAAACACTTTCACTATTTCTTTCTCAGACATAGACGACCTTACCCTAGCTGCTTCCTTTCTCCACATATAGGCGAACTCTCTATACCATTCAGTGGATTTTTGCTTCATCTTTTCCAAGGAGTATCGATTGGGAACGAATTCCTCATTGTAAGCAAATCGATCAAAAAATTCCTTGGCTAGGGCATTCCAACTGGGACACTGCCTGGTCTCGTGAGAGGTGTACCAATCCAGAGCCTCCCAGCATAGACTTCGGTTAAAGAGCCGCATCAACAAATCTTCATCTCTACCCACTCCAACAAGCTGGTCGCAGTAGCCTCTCAGATGGGCCATTGGATTCACTACTCCTTCGAAAGTATCAAACTTAGGAATCCTGAGCCCTTCTGGGAGGTCCAGATTCAGATGGATGCACAAATCCTCATAGTTTAAACCAGCGGCGTCGGAGATGCTTTGGAACTCTTTAATTGCTTTCCTTATTTCTTCCTTTATATCCACCTTCTCTTCTTCCTTTGTTCTCCATTCTCTTTACTGTTCCTCGTAGTGGTCCAGCTTGGAACCATTCACATCGTGCTCAGTCGGGACGGGCATTTGGAAAGTTATTCTTTTAGGTAGGGTTGGAGCTACGAAAGAACTTTGGGCATTCTGGGTGGTTTGGTAGTTTTGCGGATAAGTCTAAGGATTGGTATTCTGATTTAAGTAGTGATGGGGTGTTTGGGGGTGGAATGCATTTTGGTTTGGATTTTGGCTTTAGTTTTGCGGTGGTGGAGTGGTTGGATGTTGGGTATTTTGAGGATGGAGTTGCATTTGGGCGTGGTTGTTTTGAGGAGGAGGAGGAGTCTGGTAGGATGCAGAAGCATATTGGGGGTTCTGAGTAGTCAGGTCTATAATGGAAGGATTTTTAGCAGGTGTAGATGGATGATCCTGAGCCGGATCCATGTTTGAAGAAGGGAAGTATATAAGAGGTCTCCCATCAGCAACATTAACATTAAACCTGGGAGAGGCAGATCTTGTATCCTTTGCATCTCCACTCTTATTTCCGCAATTTGTTGCATCAGTTGCATAATCAATTTGTTCTGATCTGTTATGGTGGGTTGAGCCACCGCAACGTCATTGAGACTTACTTCCTCAATATTGTCTTCGATTGCTGCTTTTCCTTTGTCTTAATCTTGTCTAAGAAAGGAATCTGCGGGACCTTTGGATATGGTGAAATAGGGATGATCTGCCAGCTTAATCGACAAAGATAAATTTCAAAGTAGCTGAGAAGGAAAACAACTCAAAGGCCTATTTGTCAGTTTAGATTCAGAATACAAAATGCATAATATCATATAAAAAGCAGATAAACACCCAAGTTGCTTTGTTTGAGGATATCTTTAACCCACAAGTAAGAACGAAAACCGATTTTTTTTACAAGCAGGTATTTGCTTGTTTTATTTTGACACTATCTTAGAAAGGCTAAATCACATTAGCTAAGGTCTTCTTGCAGTTTCTCTTTGACGTCCGTTGATCTAGTCTTCGCATCTCCTTGTAACATGAACAAGGAGAATGAAATTCTTAAAGGATAGGGGTTGGGCCTTAGAAGGCTGCTTACGTATCTCACAAGTAGAATTTAGGCCCAACGTAGTTTGAATACAAGATAAAATATTGATTTTTATTCATTAATTCTGGACGATTACATGGAAATTGAAAGACAACAACAAAGCTTTAAAGATAAAACGATGACAACATCTCAATAATTCTTCTTCTCTATGTCATCTCAGCCACGGGGAACTAACTCGACTTGAATTTTTTCCAAGTTGATGAGGGATTCTACATCGTAGAGAAAACCAAGACATCTTGAAAGGCTATGATCTAAAGCATCGTGGTAAGCACAAGGTTTAAAAATTTCTCCTCCAACCGGATTGAGACCTCTATCATCATCATGGATAGGGGCTAAGACCCCATTCCGAACTTAATCCATGTAGATATGAAACATTGATCCTTTGACCGATGTGAAATAATGATAAACAAACAAAGTGTGCTCAATCGACTCCGACTGGTCATGCGTGAGAACGGTATTATTTCCCCACGTGTGCGGGATGTTCCCAATGTCGATCTGGCAGAAAATTCTCGCCTTAAGCTGCACGCATTCTTCTAACGTTTACCCTCGCTGGTTCGGATGGAAGGCACATACTTTTGAAGAGTTTTCATGTGTTCGTACAAAATAGCGCAAGACATAACTCTCGCTCCTATGCGTGTGTTGGCTCGTAGGCTGCAAGAGTGATCTATTTGTCTCCTCCACTCAGATGGCCCAGAAATGGAGGCTTGTAGGTGATTTTCTCGTCGATGTCTTCCTCAGTTTCTCCAGGGTGAGTGTCATCTGGACCATTACTAGCCTCTTACTCGCGGATAGAGTATTTCCCGTGCATTTTCTGAAGTTTGGTGATCATGTTATGGTGGAACACCTTGTTCTTCTCCTTAATTTGGCCATTCGTTCCCTCATGGTGATGAACTCTGGCATATCCGCCGTCAGTTCCTTGTCAACTGCCGTATTTCTAGCCAGCATATTTGTGGTTTTTGAATCTATCTTTGCTTCTCTTGCCTCCCTTTCCTGAATCCTTAGCCAAAGCATATCCAACTTCTTGCTTTAATCCTCTTTCTCTGCCTCAATGGTTTTCTTCTTCTTCTTCTTTTTTGACACCAAATCCTTATCGAGTGCCGCAGTCGTGGATTTGTAGATCGATGCGGTAACTTCTACCATGAGTCCTTCTTCTCTTACCTCTTGAATTTCCCACGTGATTTGTTCTATCTTTCTATATAACTCCTCTCCTGTAAGTTCCTTCTTGATACTCTTACCCTTTTCCATATCTGTGATTCTGCTTTTCCGGAGACGATAGAGTAGCATTTTAGGCTTTGGGGTATGAGATATGTCTTTTGATTGAGAAACTTAAGACTCGAAAAAGTTTTGGTTGGACATTTTGTAGTAGTGACTTGTGTATATGTTTCTGGAAATTTCTGGACAGGAGTGGGTTAACGATATCCTCATTCAAAGCGACGTATCACATAAATAGTTAAACCTCATGTATCGCGTCCTAAATATGCATGTGACCCTTTTGTGCCAAGGATAGGCCTAGCGATCTGAAGGATGTATTGCGTCATTTAAAACAGATTGTTGCCTCCCCAAAAATAAACTTCACAAATAATCATAGCATTCGTTACATAGTTTTAATCAAACTGGGGTACATTTTCACGGAAGGGGAATACATTGCGAATATAAACAGAAAATAATCCCGCGCAGGGGAATTAGAAGGTGGACGGTCCTGCTCCTCCTCTGGCTTTCTCTACCTCTTCACGGATGATGCACTTGCTTGTTACCACATAGGGCTCAGGGACCACAACTTTGGAAGATGGCGACACAACCTGTAGAGTATTAATCTGCTCATCTAGGGTTGCATCTAGATGCATCAAACAAGCCCTTGCATGGGCTAGCTCTTGTGACATTACATCTAAAGCCCTCTAGACTGGTACTCTTTCTCCCTTCGTTGAAATTCTAGCTCCCTTCGGTCCGATTCCTGCTGAAAATGGTATGTGTGGATCTGGAGCCTTATCTGTACGTCTTTGATTTCTCGACCCACGCATGGTGTTGGGTTCACTACACCACGCAAATCATTTTGCAACCACATCTTATATTTTTCAACATATCCAGCTTCATATCTTTTATCAGCCATATCACATTTCATGTTGACGTGTCTGGCCCATTCCTGGAGGATGATCTTGGCGAAAGGTATTTTATCGCATCCCCTGTAATCGATGACGAAAGAGCTAGTATCCCTTGGCCGGGTGTGATTTGTGTTATGTCGAATTGCCACATCACCCTAGCTGGGTTGTAAGGTCGCAATCCTCTAATGCCGAAAAGAACCAAAAATGAAAGTTTGGACCCTTGCGCTGCTATCCTCTTGGATTTGAAGTTCGGAAACATCCACTGTATGTCTCCTTCTCTTAGATCATAAAATACCTTTGCCCACGCATCTGTGGTGGTATGAATTGGGAAGCTGCGGATGCTTAGGTATAATTCGTTATTATCAAGGGGACTCGTCTAGCTTGGTTCGGCCAACTCTTGTGGCTGGGCGTCGTCCCTTTTGCACAGATGTTCAGTCATCCACCATTAAAGTAGAATGTTGCTACCTAGAAAAAATGGGAACCCATTCTTACATAAGCTCAAAGATCGATAGATTTCGGCCAAAATGCTCGGGGATAAACTGCAGTATTTCTTTTCTTCTTGTTTCTTATCAACTCCTCTGAAGATGGGATCCACTACCATCACGTCCCGGGTGTCGATCTCCTTTTCTTCATCCTGAGGGAATACCATCGTTCCTAAAAGGCATGCGGAGAATGCGATAGCTTGAGTTTGTGTTCAAGTACTGTGATTATGGAATTCGTTTAGAAATAGCGTATAATATCTATCGTTCCCCTATCTTTCGAAAATATCATTAGTGGTATATTTTGGGCATTCAACCCGTTAGCATTCACCAGCAACAACATGTCTTTCAATTGTTTACTAGTCGGCCTATCCGGCAGAAGGGTGTGATGATCGGGACATTTTTTCCTCTTGCCACATGTTCCGATAGAGTCTAGACAATCCTTTATTTCTTCTAGTGTCGGTGTTATTTCGACGTCTCCAAATCGAAACACCATCCTTTCGTCATCCCAGAACCTCGTAATTACCTCGATAAACGTGGGCCAAACCTTGAAGTCCATTATCGAAGGTAAGTGACCCAGGTGAATCAAGATTTCTCTCTTTTGACAAACTTTGAGATTGTTCCACCATACGCAGAGAAAGTATGGTGTTTTGGTGACCATATTGAAGCTGAGGAACTGACTCAACATCTACATAAACATACAACTAGCTAGTTTTCCACCACCTTAGGACACAACAAACAGTTAAACACGCAAACATCCTTCAGATTAACACATAAATATGATCGTCCTTTCGAGCCGTGGGCTCTTTGGACTCAAGGCGGTCTTTTTAATGGGCCCAACACTCCTTGGGTGTTGGTTCATCTTAGGCAAATGCGCTACTCTTTTGAGATTTGGTTTCGGTCTATCTTAATATGACTTGGAGTGAGTTGTATATATAGTGGAAAGGGTAACCCAAGAAGACCACTTAGGCTGGGATAGTTAACGACTGTTGACTATCAAGTAGCCAACTACATTCATAGGGGTTCCCCAAGAACAATTTGGTTAACAAACGACTGTGAACCCGCATAATCGTCCTTTAAGTGACAAATAAAAATAATCATCGTTTGACGGAGTTATGAATGCCATGAATGCAATAGTTGAATAAGACGATAAAGAAACACATAGACGGTTATTTCACATAGCCAAACAATTTTAGTTTTGAGGTTAGAATCCTCCAAGTCCCCAGCAAAGTCGCCATTTCTGTTTTATCCGAAGTTTTTAGAAAGATATTGTTTTGTAAAATTTTTGAGTTTTTGAGAGTCGACACTTAATATTGAGAAAATTAAAAAAACCTTTGTTTTCAAAAGACTTAAACAGAAAAATCGATTGAAAATATTAAAAGAGGGTTCGGGGATTCCTATTTATATTTTAGGAAGGTTTTACGACACCTAAAATATTCGCTAATGCGATTTTCCGGCAACTAACTCTGTTTTGCTAAAGAAATATCTAACTTATTTTTTGTTCTGAAAATTGTTTTAGAAATGAAATACTAACCTACTATCTAAGTGAATTAATTTGACTATTTAAGTCATTTTTAAATCTCTCTTTTATAGTCGATCGATTTAGTTTAATAGATGAAATACAACTGCATCTTGCGCGAATTCTAGAGTTTTCGATCCGAAAACTAACGATAAATAATAACAAGCAAATACCGATGAAGTAAGAGAGAGAGAGAGAGAGAGAGAAAGAGAGAAAGAGGTGGGTCCAAATCCGGGTTTGTGTCCGCATGGACCAGTATTTGGACCATATTTGCTTTTGGGTTTGACCCATTTCACTTTGGTACCTGTCCTAAAATTCTAGTAGTAAAAATAAAAGGCCTAGGACTGAAAATAATAAAATACAACATATAACAAAATAATTTGGGTCTTCTAATCAAACTTTTGACTTTGGGTCTTCTAATCCAACTTTTGACTTTCTTCAATTCTTTAAACTTCGGGACTTGTTCATCAATTTTAATGATTAACTCGAGAGGAGGAACTCGGACAGTTTTCACATGAAACAAGAAAATAAGGATTAGTATTCAAGGAATAATATCTTGAAACAGAACTTTAAACGATACGAAAGGATGCGCCTGATAAAAGCGTAATTAAACAAACTCTCAAGGGGCAGACCAAACAAATTAAGATTAAGCAGTAACTATTCACAATAATCATACTGTAAACATTGAAACCTTCGAGCCAAGAATTATGCTAACACCAATTTAACAAATTTACAATTAAAGCATGCGTACACATGAACATGTAGGAACAAAAGGGATCGTATATCTACAATGAACCGAGCACCCAAAGTGACACATAAATTGGACACACACAAATAAAGGAGTCAGATTTCTTTCTTATGGGGAGAGCAGGTAATAAATTAAGGAAAATGAGAGAATAATTAAATGACAATAAACCGGTGAATCATTGAAAGCATAAAACTAAAGAATGATATGGAAGACATGATCATGACGGTTAAATATTTTATACGCACGTGGGGGCAATGAATTGTAACATCGCTAAAGTGTGCAGAGAATCAATTCCACTTCCTGAAATTAAATATGCAATGCGCAAGGGGGCCGAAATCATGTATATTACAGTGACTGGAAAACGTAGCTTTAATTTAACAAATCTAGCACGCTAAAATAAATCAAGCTGACATTCATAAACTTACTAAATGCTCCAAATATACCTAAGTGGGAAAAGATAAGAGATCTAGATGAGGAGATATAAGTCATACTCGCACATGACACTAAATTTCGATGCGGTGAATTAAAACAGGCACACACTTTGTTTTTCTCTTTCAAGTAGCATCCAGAGGCAAACAAAAAGGGATTAGAACATAACTAGATTTTGAAATGTGTAGTAATCGACAAGTGCTAAATTAGCGTGGAACAAAATAATATTAATCTGGTCAGATCGAGGCCTACATGAGCATTAAACTCAATAAAATTTATCCCACTAAAGCTACCACGTGATTAGTCAACGGATGAAAAATTTTCAGAAATAACTAGGCTGACACATTTTATTAGAACTTGGGTCAAGGACTATGCTAATCAAATAACAACTAGACAGGAAAATATAACATGTATTATATATTATTTATTTTCGCTAGCAAAAAGAAATGGACCATAAACTTAAAAATAGAAGCAAATATTCCACTATACTTAAACAAGAAGCAATAAAATCATAAACAAAGACAAATGAAGAGATACAAGAGGTTTGAAGGCTGGTTAGGCATCAAAACAAAATGAATGACCAAAACGATATGAAGTTGAACTTAAACACTCACAAAACTGACCCTCTATATTTAACCCGGACAATCAAATGAATAAACGATAACCGATTAATCATCCATACAGAGAAGAAAGTAACCTTTGTATTCCAAAATTAACCAGTTCCCATATAAATATGTTAAAGTCAAAAACAAAGGAGAGAACAAACAGGGACCAAGAGAAACTCAACAGAAGCAAGTTACCACGTGACGCTTGGAATCGAATTAGGGAAAAAGGAGAAGGAAATATTACCTTTTGAAGTGCAGCAAACCAGGACAAAACGAGCAGAATGAGACCTCTTCCACTCCACACGAGAGAAGGTTTCAATCACGTAAATCAAACTCAGACGACAACCGAGGGGTCCTTGCTATATATTACTCATTTTTTCCTTCTTTATGTTTATCAAGGTCTAGTCTTTTTGTGTTTTTCTCACTGCTTTCTTACAAAAATTTTTTTTACTCAATAGCTTTCAAGAATTTCAACTCCTAGAATTTTTTCTTAACCAAAAATAATTCCCACTTGATACAGAGAAGAAAGAGACCTTATATAGATGGGAAATTAGGTCAAAATTGAGTGGAGAGGAGGGAGAATTTTCAAGAAAACTTGTGGTAAAACCGAAATTCCCCTACATCCCAATTCAAAAAAAATTTCAGCAAGGACAAAAACAGGCTGTCTCCAGACGAAAAAATCAACCCAAAATCCCCTAAAACTCGGGTGATCCAGGGGACAGACGACCTTTATTCGTTTCATTCGTCCTTTTTATCGATGTGGAACCCATCCACGTGAGCAAGGACGATTCGAAACTGTCGCTCCAGCATGAGTTGTACGGGCGTGCAGCTAAAAGCTGGAATCGGCAGAAAAAGGGATGTGGGGAAGCGTCACGCGTGATTGAGTTTTTTTGGGGGGAATAGTTGCTCTTGCTGCGTCGTTCCGACGGTCAACACGTGAACAAGAATAGAGAACAACGGGTGGATCAGGTTTGGAATTGGGCTGCTGCTTTAAACTATTAAGAAAAGGATTTGGCCTGATAGTTTTTTTTAAAAGGAGAGGAGTTGGGCTGAAAAGCTGGAATATTGGGTCAAATTGTGTATTAAGAAATGGCCCAAATTGACTGTTCAAATGGAATAATATCGATTAATTAAACAAGCATCTTAATTTCAACGAAATAAAATAATCGACGTAACTATAAAATATTTAATAAAAAAAAAGTAAACTATTGTATGACTAGAAGAAACAATAAAATCATTTTGGAGGCGAATTTCGAATAATCCTAAAATATACTAGTTATATACATAGTTGCGCAAATCATATATTATCTAAAAATTTATAAAAGTAATAATATTAACTTAGAATACTTCGAGAACTTCAAGTCGTTTTGAATTAAGAAACTCGTTAACCAAATCTTATCCGGGAGGGTCAAAATTGGGTGTTAAAACATGATGCAGAAGAAATCATCCCAGAGAGAAAAACAGTATTGCTGGTCGTAAATTGGTTTCTACCTCCTTGCCTTAACTTTATGTTGCCACAACCGTCAACGTTGAAATTATTGTAGATAATATGTGGTAACCCTAATGGGTGAAGGGAGGACCAATTTATAGAGGTTATGACTTAATTTGGTACGTTCATCAAGTAACCATATATTCCTTATTGAATATTATTTGTGGTATTAATTATATCACAAGTAAACATGGGCCATACGTAAGAAATAATTATTAATATTTAACAATAATTCTTACAATTATTTTCTGCGAATTTAAAAATCCCCAAATAATTTACCTAGGGATTTAAATTCCAGAGGTAAATTACTTGCGGATTTTCTTGCAAATATTAATAATAAAAAAAAGAATTTTCTTATCAATTTATAAAGTCGTAGGAAGATATTCAAATAAGTTTCTTTAAACAATATTAATTATTATATCCTATTTATTTTATTATTTATTTTACCCCCTAGACACATATGTACCTATCCACACTTCTCACACAACTATGGACACACCCATTGCACAAATTCGTAAGTTCCCAATCCCCCACGAGATTTGATTTTATTGGCCTCCTCATGTCAAGTCCCAATGAGAGTCCAAGCCTACTCATTTTGTAGTTGCTTCTTTAAATTCTATTCTACCAATATTCTAAGTCATTGCATTACAAATGCTAAATTTTCGGTGTCTTTTTTCGTTACAAAAGATACAATGACACTCCACTAATTTTCTATGTCTTTCTCAAGTTCTATTAATTTTTAAAGCAAAATTTCGTTAGTTTAATTGAGTATTTAAAATACCATTTAGATATTCATAAATTCTATAAAAGTACTCTTAGCGTGTGTTCGGTATGAAGGAAAACATTTTTCGAAAAATATTTTTCAAATCAATTCATTTTCCTAAAATTCAGGGAAAATCATTTCCTTTCAAAACTTAAGGAAAACATTTTCCAAAACTTTCCTCAACTAAAAATTATAATTTTTTGTTGAAAAAAATAAATTTAAAGCTTATTTTTCAAAGCCATTTTTCAACTTCATTTTTTTATTTTTTTACCCACGCTCACCCAGACTTATATATATTAGTGTCTATTATTAAAAATATTTTTCAATTTTAAAATTTTATTTTCTCCTATTTAGGTGTTATAGTGGGTGCCAGCACGACCCAATTGGTTGGGTCGTGACAAATTGGTATCACAGCCTAGATTATTGGTCTCCCCATACAAGAGAAAAATGTGGAATAGACTCATGTGGTTTGGTGTGTTGACGTCTACATCTAATCTTCAGGAAGCTAGGAAGCTATCTAGGAAAAGTTCCTCTTCTTCCCTTATTTTGTGCGAAGTGTCACTTGTGGTATGAGTGGAGTCCAATGTCCAATTGGTATCTCATGGAGGTAACTAAGACGCTGCGGACACGACGAAAGGACCACAAGCAAGGTAATTGGGAATTAGAAGGTTCCAATTGGTATATGTCCTAAGGACAATATAAACACATGGGTGATAAGTAATGGTCATCCATAGAACGAAGTACTAATTAAGAATTTGTACTTCTATGTGGTTGATAAGTTGAAATTTGTCTGTGCATTGTGTGCTTTATGTTAATTGAATTTGCTATGAATTAGAGCTGAACTTGTTAAATGGGATGATGCGATGGTGTACTCTAGATAATGAGGACTAAAGATATGTCGTGTCATTAAGTTTTGTTTGGACTAGTTAACGATTTTCCCAGCTTGGAGAATCATTTTAGATGGCTTGATTAAGCTGGGGATCCAAATTTTTAGAAAACGCAAAAAACCTCAGAAAGAAATTGTAATAGAGGTTATGTCTCAGTTTTGACCGGTGGGGCGGGATTATTCCACCAAGACGGTATTAGGTGAGGCAGAACCTCAGCCTGTCTCCCTCTCTATTTTTTTACTAACTTCAAATCCAAACCCGAATGGTCTGTAAGACCCCAAAAATGACTTAGGTGAACTAGAACCTAACCTGGTTTTCATGAAGGTATAAGATCCTAAATAGGTCTATAATGTGATACCGGGGCAGTGTCTAAGAGTTTAGATGCATTGGAAGTCAAACGTCAAGGGACGACTAAGACGTCAACGACTAAGTCACCTTTGTGCCTCATATGTGGTTTTATGTGTTTATGTGTGATTCATGAGATTGTAAGGTCTTTAAATGAGTTATAAAATCATATATAGGCAGTGTGTCGAGTTTTGTGGAGTTTGGAGGTCAAACTTTCAAGAACGTCCATGACGTTCGAAAGTGTTGTTTTGAAATGACCTTGTGTGTATAAGCATGTTTCGATGAGTTTCACGTCTTCGTTTTGGGTGAAATTCATGCGAGAGGTCCTAAAATCATGTACAATCATGTTTGAGTTGGAAACGTCCAGGAAAACATCCCCAAGGACCATCCAAGGGTCCTTGAGGAAGGACCCAAAGTTGGTGTCAAGGCTGCCCAAGACAGCTCAAACCATGGAGGCAATCGACGCTCTGTTGGTCAGTCGACGCCCCATTGGTTGGGTAACGTCATTTGGGACTTATCCTGGGTAAAGGATGGACCAAGGACAAGACTCAGTCCCAGACCACAGACCAACAGGACGGTCCGTTGGTCAAGGGACGGTCCGTAGGTTGGCTTCCGTCGATGGGCACTGTCTTGCGTTCAGATTTACTGTTAAGTGAGGGGTGAAGTTGTAATTTCATCCCACTTCCAAATAAGAGTATTGGAGGTTAATTAGGGGTATTTTAAGTGTGTATATAAGTGTTTGAAACTTAGATGATTTCATTCTTGCAAATCAAAAACCCAAATCTTTTAGAATTCTCTCTAGAACTCAATTGGAGTCAAAACTCAAGGAAGGTCTTTGAGTGAAGAATTGAGTGGAGATTCTTCATAAAATTGAATAATTAGATTCATAAAGGTATGGATTTTGATCCTTGAAACTCTCTTCATGAAGGAGCCCAACACTCAAGAAGTTTTCTAAAGATTTCAAAGTTGAATTGTCCAATTTCATCATTCTACCATGGGTTCTTGCATTAATTGTTTTTAAACATTTAGCATGGATTAAATTGTTATTGTATTTATGATTTTAACCTAAATTACCTATGGAACCTGAATTGGATGAATCCTAGCTTTTGACTAAGTTATGGGTTACTTGATATTAATCTAATATTGATGAATTATGCTGTAGATTTCTATGGGCTGTCTAATGATGTAATAATTGTAGTAAATTGATATATATATTTTGTATTGTATTGATGAATATGTAGTAATTAGACCTAGTTTCATGAATATTGTTATAATTATGTTGAATTGTTGGTTATGGCCATGGGTAATGGCCTTGTGATACTGAATGTGGTGATTTGGCATTGGATTGAGTTGTTGAGGATGATGTGGAGGTAAGATGCCCTATTACCTTTGTTTTATGATTAATTAGACGTGAATTATGTTGTGATTGGTATGGTCCACTTATGGTA
Source organism: Solanum pennellii (assembly GCF_001406875.1). Taxonomy (NCBI): domain Eukaryota; kingdom Viridiplantae; phylum Streptophyta; class Magnoliopsida; order Solanales; family Solanaceae; genus Solanum; species Solanum pennellii. Next base: position 54,145,326 of record NC_028641.1, on the reverse strand, counting down.
GCAGTGTTATGTGTTTTACTTGCAACTGATGTGGCCTTGTCGACGTTAGTTTATGTATTATGATGATCATGGCCTTGTCGGCAAACTACTTGAAGTACTAAGGCTATTTTTGTAGTTTATTATGTGAAGAATGAATATATCTATCCACATGTGAAGTCATATATGTGTTCTTCTATTAACGCTAGTGAGGTGATCATGTTAGACTATGACTTTGGCCTTTTGTGTATAGTCTTAGGGTTGAGTCTTGGTTATTCCCACTTGACTATATGAGTCTATGATGGTCATATTTATGATGTTATGATAGTGTATAGGATGACATAAAGATTATAATAGTTACTTTTATGTGCTTCTAGAATGACATGTGTTATGAGTTTAAGTGAAGTATATGGTGTCTTGTCTTGGTTGACTTGTGTCCCTTGCTTGATGTATGTATGAAAGTGAAGTATGTGATTTCTTGAATTAGGATACTAAAGTCTCTTAGTCTTGAATGTATGAATGACATGTGACATTAAATGAATTTAAGAGGGTCTTTTATGTGAAACCTTGAACCTAGTGGTAAGGTTATGAATCTTGAAGTCGTTAGCCGTAATGGTATTCTTAAAAGTCATCATGAGATTCTTGTCGCCATTGTGAGGTAGCCCTATTGGACCTTTCTTTGGTAGGGTAAATGTGATAGGGTTATGAACTTGATATGGAACCCTTTTATATGAACCTTAAGTGTGAATTAATCTATGAGAAAGAACGCTAGCACCGAGTGAGTATGGAAAGGGAAGTAGTTCTAGTTAAAGAATGAGACTAGATTACAAAGCACGCCCTTCATATTTCTTAACCTTGTGCCTACATGGGATGTATCTAAGTTCTACCATTGGCAAGTAGAACACCCTCATCGGAGTAGGTTAGAACTTTGGATTCCATGTCTTGCTTTCATGGTCTATGTCAGTTATTGCCTATTCTCATCATATGGTATACCTATTAGCATTAGATAAGTTCTATGAAGTTTAGATAGTGGTATGTGACGCTATCTAGACATTGCATAATAGGCTTTGAAGGAGTTACTTGGAGTTCCTAAGTCTTGTCTAAGACCATTACTTGAATGTCCTTTATGTGTTCAATGTCTCCTAAATGAACTAGTGAATATAATGATTTCAGTTAAAATAGTATGTTAATTGAATAAGTACTTATCTAGAGTAGTTAAGGGTTGTCTAATTAAGGTTTGAAGGGGGCATAGGAATGGTCACTTTGTTTCTTACCTAGATGAGTCTTGAGAATGACTCTAGTTAGGGAAATGGTTGATTATGTGGACATGATCTAAGCCTTAGGTAGTCTTAAGGATTACTAAGGTAACCTTGAAAAGGTCAATCATGGACATTATCTTCTTGATTTACTTAAGTAGGCCTTTTGATAACCTTTGGAAGAAGAATGTCATATTATCTATGTGTTGATGCTTTGATGTCTTGTATGTGTGTATGTGACTCATTATAAGTAGTCTTGAGGGTCATTTAGGCATTCCTAGAGAGGTTGTATGGGCAGTTTCTCTCTGTGTTGCTTATGTGAATCTTAGGATAACTGCAAGTGGGATGATTACATACTAGAAGATGTCTAAGTTGAAGATAAGCAACTTCACTGGACAGTGAAGGAATTCACTGTAGCAGTGAGTTGAGGTTACTTGTGAGTTGAGATTACTATAAAGTGACTTCAAAAATTATGATGTTTGTCTAAATGTTATCTTATGTGTTTCTAAGTTGATAAATGTTGTTCTTATGATTATAATATGATTTTTAAATGAAAATATGCATATTTCCAACTAAATGTCCGTTTTACATGATTTTTATGCATAATGCCATACTTAGTACATGCGATTGTACTAATCCATGCTTTTTCTATCTCTATAGTTGTTGGTAGGTGAGGAGAATTTGGGGAGAAAGACTTGGATCGTAGCATCATTCAAGTAAAGTTGAAGTATGTCCTCATTTTATTCGAGGGCATATATGTTTTTTATGTTTCCATTTGAAGTATTGTAATAGAGTAAGTATTTCTATAATTTGAAGTATGGGTCGTGTCCCAAGTATTCTCGTGTCTTAAGTTTGATGATATTGAGACTTAGTATTTCCTATGACTTTATATGAAGGAGTTTTTTTAAGACTATGATATGTTTTGTTAAAAGTTTTAATTCCGCACTACTTTTCATTATATTTATGCGATGAATGATACAAGACCTCCCACTACAAAAAAAAAAAACCCTTAAATAGTGGGAGTTTAAAAACGGAGGTCAGTTCCAACCCCCGTAAATTATATTTAATAATGGGGGTTTTCTAAATTGACGTAAATATAAATAATTAGCAGCGGTTCAAAACCTTCACAGATCCAAAAAAGCCCAGCAACATTCCTGCTTTTGTTTTGGTTTCCCTCAATTTTTCTTAGAGAATATTTTTCACATGTCAAAAGCTTACCTCACTTTGCAGTTCACAAGTGTAGACGCTTTCTGTTATTATTTCTCCTTTGCAGTTCACAATCAAAGAGTTCTTGTTTGCAACTTCTCCACACAATTTGGTACACAATTTTATTTTTATCTTTCAACAAAATAATTGCAATTTTTTGAGTTTGATCCTATTTTGATATGAGAATCTCTAATTTTCATATGGGTATCTCAAATTTTTATATGGATATCTCAAATTTTGAATGGGTATCTCATATTTTAGTATGGGTATCTCAAATTTCGGTTTGGTATCTCAAATTTTGATAGATTTATATTTAGTGCTTGTTTGAATTTGTAGATTTCTGTAGATGGATTTAAAATATGTGAAGGAGACAGTAGAGATGGGTTCTCATCTGTGCAAGATGTTTTTTTCCCTTACTTTCACAAATGCGTTTCCCATCTACTGATTAGATTTTCATTTGTATTTTTTTCATGTGATTTTTGCAGTACATTAATATGTTGATTGTTTTAGAACTTAAATAGTTTTGACTTATACTAACTTAGACTTTTTATGAGTTGTAACTTTTATATTTTTTTCTTATGTTTTGATTATGGCTGATTGAAATTATATATGTTTAGATAGTCAATCAATTGAGCTAATAAGATTTATCTAGATGAAAGAGATAAGATTTGTCTCAGTTATTATGTATGATTTGAGATTGGATGGAATGATAACATTGTAGAATTGAATGTTAATTATATTTAGTCATTTTTGTGTTGTTTGTTTGTAGAGTACTATACCTAAAAGTACTTTTTGTTTCAAAATCTGTTTTGAAGGCTCAGTCATATGATATGTTGATAATTTATTGGAGGAACGTTTTTGTGTTGATTTTACTTTGATGTTTGAACCAACTCGAGTGGTTGTTGTATTTGTTTGCTGCAAAAAAAGGAATTACGATAAATTTTGTTGGTACATAGCCACCGCACAATGAGATTTGGATATGTTTTCGTTTCCAATTAGGTAGTTAAAGTTATGAGATTCATATTTATTGTATTGCAACTATTGCATAAGCTATAAGTTCCTCATTCTTTTTGTTATTTTAATGATTTTTTGAATGAAACTTTTATTGTACTACAAGATTATTTTGAATATGATTTTATACATTTTTAGTACATTTATAAGACAATGTCTCATCATTAATAGGGAGGATTTGGCATCAAATGTGAGTTTTTTATAAATTCTTTGATTGTGTGTTCTCTGTTAATAAATTTTTGTTCTCATCAAGTGATGCTAATGGACACTCATTTTCTTACTCATGAAATCTCATAGGTGATATTCTTGCACGTTAATCTATTTTTTCAATGGATAAGTCTTGGATTCGAATGCCAAGAAACACATCGGAGTATTTGCTTGGCCTGAATCGATTTCTAGATTTTGCATTCAACAATGGAGCTATTGGAGATAAAATTAAATGTCCATGTCCTAAATGTGGTCTTGGAAAGTGGAAAACTAGAAAAATAGTGTTTGACCATTTGATCAACAAGCCGTTCCCACAGAATTATGTCACTTGGGTTATGCATGGAGAAATGAATGTGTTTCCTAATTCGAGAAATATTGATACCACTCAGGCTACAGCACCCATTGAAAATCCAATAGAATTATTGGTTAATGATGCATTTCGGGACTTAAGGCATGAGGGTGTGGATTTAGGTCCATCACTGGTAGTGGAAGAAGAAGAAACTTCACATGATACACGTGCTTTAAATAAGAAAAAATTATTTGAGTTGCTTAAAGATGGAAGTCAAGAATTGTATGAAGGCTCCAAGTACTCAAATTTGGAATTTTTGTTAAAGCTTTATCACATTAAGTGTTTGTCTGGATTAAGTGATAAGGGAATGACTATGATCCTATATATACTTAGGGATGCATTTAAATTTTCCAAGATCCCTGATTCTGTTTATGAGGCCAAGAAAACGATAAATAAGTTGAGTCTTGATTATATCAAAATAGATGCTTGTCCAAATGATTGAATGTTATATTGGGAAGATGATGTTAACACTGAAATATGCAAGTATTGTCACACTTCTAGATGGAAGCCAGAGAAGAAGATCAATGGAGGTCATACTCTGATCAAAAGTAAGAAGAAAACAAGAAGCAAAAGAAGACGCCTGCAAAAATTTTGCGATACTTCCCCTTAAAACCAAGATTGCAAAGATTGTTCATGTGTTCTAAAATTGCAAAGCATATGAGATGGCATGCAGAGGATGATAACCAAGATGGAACCCTACGACATCCTAGATTTGGTGAGGCGTGGAAGAAGTTTGATACAAATTTCCCCGAATTTTTTTCTGATCCTCGAAATGTCCGATTAGGCCTAGCTAGTGATGGTTTTAATCCTTTTGGGACAATGAGTACTAGTCATAGCATTTGGCCTGTTATTTTGTTCCCATATAACCTTCCTCCATGGTTGTGTCTGAAACAACCAAATTCCTTCCTCTCAATGATTATTCCAGGTCCATGTGCACCAGGAAATAACTTAGATCTATGCCTCCAACCCATTATTAAGGAGTTGAAAGAGTTGTGGAGTGATGGTCTTGACACTTTTGACTCATCAAAGAATGAAATGTTTAGAATGCGAGCGCCTCCTATGTGGACAATTAGTGACTTTTCTGGACTTGATAAATTATCTGGTTGAATACACATACTGGTCTTGCATGTCCCTCTTGTAATTTTGACGCAGAACCTTGTCGACTTACTCATAGTGGAAAGTGTTTTTTTTATTGGCCATCACCGATTTTTATCTAGAAATCACAAATTTAGAATAATGAGGCATCGTTTTGATGGAACTGTGGAAGAAAGGACCCCTCCAAAGAAGTTATTAGGATCAGCTATTTTTCAATAGGTGAAAGATATCAATGTCACATTTGGAAGACCGGCAGAGTTAAATCGTAAAAGAAAACGAAACAAGAAAAGAAATGATGATGAAGGTGGAAATCAAAAATGGAGAAAAAAAGCATCTTCTTTGATCTTCCATATTTGGAGTCTAATTTGTTGCACCACATTTAGATGTTATGCATATTGAAAAGAATGTGTTTGACAACATCATATATACCTTGATAAATGATAAAGAAAAATCGAAGGATCATATTAAGTCTCGAAAAGATCTACAAGACATGGGTATAGGCGTTATCTATGGACGGATGAGAACGGTAAATATCGGCTTGGTGCATTTACAATTCCAAAGAAAAAGAAATTGGACTTCGTCAAGACTTTAAAGAATATCTTAGTGCCAGATGGTTATGCAAGTAATATATCTCGTTGCATTGATTTGGATAAAAAAAGAATCTTTGGAAAGAGTGATGATTGTCATATCCTCATGCAACAGTTGTTACCCATAGCAATTCGTAATGTTCTTCCAAATCAGGTCGTTGCAACTCTGGTAGAGTTTTCCTCCTTTTTAGGCAGCTTTTTATGAAAAACTTAACTATCTCTGACCTAGAAAAGCTACAACATCGAATTCTTGAAACCTTGAGTCATCTAGAGATATTGTTTCCCCTTTCATTTTTTTACTGTAATGATTCATCTGAGTGTGCATCTAGTTGATGACGTAAAACAAAGTGGACCTGTACATTATCGCTGGATGTATTTTTTTCAAAGGTAAAAAATGTTGTTTTAAAAATTATTGAACTAATCTGGAATAGAATTTAAATATAAATAAGTTTTCTAACACTTCCTTATTTTGATCATAGATTGTTAGGTCATTTTGAGTCTCTCGTACGGAACAAATCTCAATCACAAGGCTCAATAGCTGATGGGCATAAGGTTGAAGAAGTTCTAACTCTTAACTCTCGTTATTTTGACGAAATTGAGTCAAGGTTGTATCGACCTAAACGTGTAAACGATGAACCAAATAATAATGAAGCTTCTAGAAAGACATCTATGTTTCCACAACAAGATAAACCTTTTGGAGGCTCCATAATAGAACCATTGGACTTCTTTAGAGAAAACTCAAGCTCATCGATATGCGTTACTTAATTGCACATCAGTGAAGCCATTCATTGAGTATGAAATTTAAAGTGATTTTGTTTTTTAAGAAATGTGTAGAATAATCAGTTAAAAATTTAATATACATATATACCAATTTTGTAGTGAATTCAGACATCACATCAAAAGAAGTACAAGAGGTCGAAGAGTTTCAACAATAGAGGTAGAGAAGAGAGTTAGTAAAGACTTTCCTGATTGGTTTCCTAAGCGAGTGAGTAAATAATTGTAGAATGTTTGTTTTGAACATATTTATTGTCAATGTAGTATCTTTGACATATATATCATGTTTATTAAGATTATGAACCCAGATATCGCAGAAACCATGATGATATGAAGTTTTTAGCACAAGGTCCTGCACAAGATGCAAGAAGATTTAGTGCTTATAACATTAATGGATTCAAATTTCCAACTTTATATAAAGAACAAGGACCAAAAACTCAAAATAGTAGAGTTTTTCTCATCTCTGAAACTTCGTGTATTGCGTCTAGTGTAGATAGGAGTGCAAGACTAGCAGACCTGCCATATTAAGGAAAGTTAGAAGATATTATCGAGATTAATTATTATGGCAGGTTCAAAGTTATTCTTTTCAAGTGTCTGTGGGCCAATACTACTCGAAATAGAGGATACAAAACAGATGCTTGGAAGTGTAACTGTGTTAATTTTTCTAAATTTATTCACACTGGTGATCGCGAGGATCATGATCCATATATTGAAGCATCACAAGCAAATACGTTCTACTATGTTGATGATGAGACCGATAAAGAATGGAGTGTCACTGTACATCTTAAGCCAATAGATTTGTTTGAAATGGGAGAGGTTGATGAAGAGGATCTGTATGAGAATGAGCCATACCAACAACAAGAATTTGGACAATTTTTTGATGATAACTATGAGAATATCCAAATTGCAATAGAGGAGAATATAAACGAATGAAATAGCAAAGATTTGGACAATATTTTGCATTTGAGCTGTTTTTTTAGAAGTATTTAGTTGTTGACTCTTCTCTTTTTAGTTTCTTGTATTTTGTGTTTGACGCTGCAATTTTTGCAATATTTTAGTAGCTGTTTTTTCTGCTTTTAGCTGTTGTTGTTTTGTGTTTGGAACTCTAGTGTTTACAGTTTTTGGTTACTATTTTTTGCTTTTAGGTGAGAAATTTTTGTGTTTAAAGTTATTCTACTGGATTTATCTACTATTTTTCAATTTTTAGTTGCTGATCTTGTGAGTTTCAAGCTGTTGTTTCTGCAGATTTTGTTGCCATTTTTTTAGTTTCAGGTGCTTATTTTTTATTGTTAGTTGTTGTTTCTACATATTAGTTGCTGTTTTTTGGTGTTTTAAGCTGTTATTTTTGCAGTTTTTGGCCACTATTTTTCTGCTTTTAGGTGCCGGATTTTTTTTGTTTTAAGTTGTTGTTTCTACTTTGTTTTATCTACTATTTTTTCAATTTTTCGTTGCCGATTTTGTGCGTTATGAGCTGTTTTTCTGCAGATTTTTTGTTGTTGTTTTTTTAGTTCGAGGTATTTACTTTTTATGGTTAAGATGTAATATCTACAAGTTATCAGTTGTTATTTTTGACTGAATTTTTTAAAAATTCTTATGAAAGTTATTGATTCATGCTACATGATTTGAAATATTTAATTGCCAGCATGCCAAAGTTCAAGTGTTTACTAAAAAAAATTAAACTTAGATCAATTAGTATCTGATTCTCAAGGTGCGGAATCAACATATTCATTTCTCCAATCAGCATCATTTCCGCCATCAGACACGACCATACCATTTCTGGCCACAACAATTCAATCCCATTATTTCAGCCGACATTGCAGGCGCCTCCAATATTTTAGCCTAGATCACAGTCATCTCAATCAGTTGACTCGGCATCACATTCAGCTACGATGGATCAACTTATGTCACAAATGGATCCGACAACTTTCCTACATCACAACCAGCTCATTTAGTTCATTCGACATCACATTCACCTTCAACAGAACAAGACTCGTCACAACAAGTTCCAACAGTTCAAGTTCCATTCAAAAAGCGTATTGGGTGCGAATCACAATCATATTGGACTGTAGAAGCAATATGTAAATGATTGTGAGCATAAGTGAATATTCAATAACCATTATTTGTTTCTCTCATAGCTTCAACTTATCTTTGTTTTTATTACAGATTCAGAAAATAATGTCAAAAGGCTCAAAATAAAAAAAAACGGATGTGCTTAATTTATCAGGTGATGAACTTATTGTGGTTAATTTTGATTACCTGAATAAACAATTTGGAGAGGCTCGTAGCCTTCTTTCAGGCTTTTGTGGAATTTTAGCATGTGATTGCTCTTTGTTTCCAATCAACTTTGAGAAATGGTCGAGTGTGCCTATGTCATACTTAAATCACGTTTTCGATCAAATTATAAAGGTATAAGCTTCAACTAGACTCTTACTCTATTTTACTTTTTGGTGATAAAGATAATTGGTAATTTCAATATTATATTTACAAGCAATAGATAAGCTAATAAATATTTTTTTTCTTGAAGCTCAAGTTCTCCTTTAAGACAACAAAGTCAAATGCGCGGATACATATTTATAAATATATTGGAAAGAAGTGGGCTGCAAATAAGAACAACCTGTGGAAGTTAGTCGAAGACCCACTTAAAAGAAAAGTTGAGGTTATTGATAATGTGCCCGATGGAATTCCACGAGATCAGTGGATTTGTTTTGTTGATTACCAATATAAAGATTCAACAAAGTTACTTATGTTACTTATTTTTACTAGTCTTTAATATCATGTAACTATTTCATTTTATTAATAAGTTTCATTTATTTTTTATAAGGAAATGCATAGAAGAAATACTGAAAACCAAAAAAAACAAACAATTCCACACACAGGTGGCTCCAAAGCGAATGCTACGAGAAGGGAGTAAATAGTGATTAGTAAATTAACTTGTAATGTATTCATTTTTCAGTAGTAAATTATGCTAACTTGAATTTTTTATTTTTAGATGGATGAAACGGGACAAAGACCTGGACGGGCAAAAATGCATATTGCAACTCATAAAAATAAAGATGGAGTATATGTTAATGAAGCTGCACAAGAAATCTGTGTAAGTTTTCTCATGAATTCTAGTTGTATTTCAACAAGATAAAAAAAAGATAGGGCAATAGTTGTGAACTAGTTGATTAATTGATGGAGGATATATACACTCAATTCTTTACGATTTAATTGTATTATGATGGCTTGTGTTCCCATACCTCTAACTGCTCATGTTCTTATGTATACATATAAGTAGTTTTTTTCTTTCTGTCTTTACTAAGGTGATTCCAATATTACTGCTTGTTTATTTGCGGCATTGATTTTTTATATAGGAAAAAATTGAGCTAACTTGAGCGAAAGTTCCATGGATGATTCTCAAATCTCGCCAAATGATGTTGTTGGTAAGGTTTTAGGAAAAGAGCACTCTTGAAGGGTTAGATGTTTGGGATTAGGAGTTGCCCCGGTAAAGTTTTTAAACAAGTAAGACCGCGTTTTGGTGATGCAAATGCTTCAAGTAGTGAAGGCTCATGTTCGTCCCAATGCCAAGAGAACCACAATCAAATGATGAACGCTCATAATCAAATGATGAATGCTTTTAAGGCGTATATATAATGAAAGAAGGGATGATACCAGAACAATTTGCAGGGTTCTTTGCTTCTCCTTCGATAAATTCTTCTACAATAACTGTAAGTAATGTTCTTACATTTCTATTTTCATTTGATATGCATATTGCCTCTCCTTTTTAATGTAATTTTTGTTGACATATATCAACTGATGATAAGTATAGTTTGAAACATAATATTTGTCAAGGATTTTACATTTTTTCATATGACTTAATTAATTTTATTCTTTATTTTTTATGCAGCCAAGTGATGCTGCTAGTGAACCAATTCCGGCTATGCACATAAGAAGATCATGCGATGGTGATAGTATTCCTAGCCATGAAAACCATTGATTACACTGTAGTCAACCAATTCCACCTATATTATTAGCTAATTAGTTTGATGACAAGATTGTGTGAGTTGGAGGGATGTTAAAATGTTGGATTAGATATTTTGTGTTCAGATTTATTTTTTGGTTTTGATGAAGATATTTGATGTTAACAATATCATTTTAGTGACTAATGACAATGCAATATTTTTTCTGAATTTATGATATGTCGTTAAAGAATATATATTTCTTGACCTTGAGACATTTTTTGGATTTGATTGTGATTTATAGCTTAATTACTGATTCTATAAATTATATATGAATAAAAGTATATCGAATAAATTTTAGAGCTTATACGATTTCCCGAATCATTCAATATAAGCAATTGCAAAAATTGTCGAGGTTTTGAACCCCCTCTATTTCTAACTGAGAAATAATATAAAAAAAATTTTAATTTAATTTAGCGTGGGTCGACCTCCACAAAGCAACCCCTGCTACTTGATTGTGGGGGTCAAAGAAAAACTGTAGCAAATTGGTTGCGACAACTCTTATTGTGGGGTTTTTTACAACTGCCGCAATACTGTATTGTGGGGGTTTTAAACTCCCACAAACCTTAAAATTAACCCCCGCTGTTTAAGGTTTTTTTTTGTAGTGTCCTAGAGGTCAAGTACGCCGGTTGCAATCCGAGATTGCCCCTAACTTCTAGGGTGTGGTTTCGGGATGTGACATGGTGTCCGAATTCACACCTGCTGGCCTAACAATGTTAAACAACAAAATTATCGACTATAAGCACTATAAAATTTAATAAAAGACTGCATTGGATACAAAAACGAGCATCCGTGTTCTTATAAAACTGAAGGAAATCGAAAGGTAAAAACAAGATTGTTCTAAAATTTACAAGCAAAAAGGGTAAAATATCAATCCAATCAGGCACCCTGCGTTTGGGAAGTGCCTGTTTAGGAATCTAACTCCTCCAGGGAACAGGAACCAAGGCGGTCACGACCTCCCTCAGCTCTTGAAACTGAACGTAATCATTAGGCTCCGCTATGGCAAACTTCTTCTCAGGAGCGACGCAGGTGAAAATAGTCTTCACTACCTTCCAGAGCCGAATCATCATGTGATTCCTTGCTATGTTCTTCTTTCTTTTAAGGCGCACTTGATGAAAAAGCATCTTGACCTCTAGGGTAGTGCTGGGTGGGACTCGAGTAAAGTCTGCACATGCGCTCCCAATTTTCTTTTGGACCATCTCCAGATCCACTTCGACCCATGCACTTGAGAGTGGGTCCTCGCCATCTGAACTTGCATTCGCCATGCTGCTGCTTGCCCCACCAGTCCTCCTCTTCTTGCTCCTTAGAATAGACATGAACAAAAGAGAATGAAGAGGGGATACATATGGAGTACCTTATCAGCGTCGAATAATGGTACTCCCGATCTCTTACATAGGGCAGTGATAAGACCAGGAAGGAAGAACATCTTCTTGTTGCTTCGGTAGAACATCTTCCCCTCGGAGACAATCTGTGACCCCATATTCAGTTGGATTCCCCGTATGGCGCACACCACCACCAAGGCCCAAGGGAAGGTTACATCGGCGCAGTTGTCTGATAGTATGATCTTCCCTGTAACCTAGTGGATCCACCTGTGAGCGTCAGGTGACCAATCAGTATTAGAGATGCCCTCCGCAGTAGCCCAGTACACCTTCTCCCTGCGTGTAGGCTCCATCAAGGTATCAATTAGCCACTCTAGGTCCATCTAATACAGCCTAGTCTCAAGCTCATGGTTTGGGACATCTGGTACCTCCAGGACGTCGTTAATAGCCGCAACATTCAAGGGGATGTAAACTCCACACATCCGGATGTAAGGGTAAGGGTCATCCTAGCGGATAGTAGAAAGGATAGAATAAAACTTACTCACCCAAATGAAGCGTGCATCGGGGAAGCCGTAGTCAGTGGAACCCACCCAAACTCTACTAGACGAGCATAGAAAGCAGGTTCCTTCTCCTCCAGTCTGCGTATCACAAAACCCTTCTCACAATAAAACCTCGTCTTGCGATAATCATGGTGCCTCTCCCTACTTGCGACATCGGGAAACCAAATGAAGGATGTAGAATCTCTGTCTTGACCTGCCATTTAGATAGCCTGCAATAAATTGAATATAATTTAGAATGAGATAGGATAGTTGATACACTTAAACTTACTTTTCAAATAAGAAGTAAAGCGGTCGTATCAAGTAAAGAACCCAAATAATGAGGTTGGGATCGTTCCCACGAGGAAGATAGTTTAGACTTAACTTTATTCTATTATTACTATTATTTAGTCAATTATTTCCCTAGAAAACAAAAAACAATAAAGGGGGGGGGGGTTATTTCTGAATTACTGAAAATAATTAACTAAATTAAAGTAAACAACTAACAGATTCAAATCTTGGAGCTTAATCAATTAATAGAAGTAACTAGGGCTTAAGTGTTCCCCACAACCCCAGTTATGGAGTTTAGTTACCCATAGTCATAATCACACTATTCATATATTTAATATAAGAATTCATGCACTTACTTTAATGAGAAAGAATAAAATCCAGAAATTCACTTGATTAATCAACAAACGCACCAACGATCAATTCCAGAAAGAGTGTAACAATTGCTGAAATTAATCCTTCAATATTTGAGCAAGAGAACTAAAGATTATCGAAAAATCTAACTATCAAAAAGTCCAACATCCAAAAGTCTAACATCAAAAATACTAACTCCAAAAACGAGGTTTTTCGAACTATTTATAATAAAAACAAAAACCTAATAAAAGAAGGATTCTAATTACTGAAAGTCTATCAAAAAGCGTCTGGGTCAACGGACCTCGTGACGGACCGTCGTGGTCACAACGGGTCGTCATGGCCTCCATCGTCCCATACTTCACAAATTCTTCTGTTGCTTTCTTCATTAACCGCGACAGACAGGTATGACGGACTGTTCCAAGCATGACGGTCCGTCGAGGGTCTCATTTCCATAATACTTTAACTTCTTGGAATTTGGGTACTAGGACTACTCTCTGATCATCACGACGAACTAGCAGGACGGACCGTCGTGGCTATGACGGTCCGTCATGGACTTCTGTAATCCCACAAAAGGTCAGACTTCCCCATCTTTCTTCTGCAGCTTCACTACGATGCCACCTACGGACCGTCACAAGCTCGACAGACCATCATAAGCTCCCTAGGTGGTCTCTTCTGCATTTCTCGGTCAAAAACTTCCGCGTTCATCTTTGGACAAATTTCCTACAAATAAGGAGAAACTTACATGAAAATCAATACAAAAAGGCTTTTGGACACACACTAAGTGGAGGCAACTCTGGACGGGGCCCTCTGCGTGGAGCCAACTCATTGGCCTTATCCCTGATGAGTCCGATATCAGCAGTGCCCAGCGGAGTCTTGAGCTGATCAATGTGCCAGATGGGCACACCTGCGTACCTTCATAAGGAAAATATCATGCACGAAAAAGGGTAAGTAGTTGTGACCTTGAAAGCCCTCTCGTGCATGACCGCCTGTAGAAGCCAAGCGAAGTCCACCTCAAACTCGGCTATCATCGCCGCCATCAGAACTGCATAATCGCGTGTGACTATATTATCAGTGGCCGTGGGGGAAAGGAAGTGGCGGACAATCAACCATAACAATTTAGCCGTGAAGGTCAAGTTAGCCTTCTTGATGGCTCCCTTCGGCTCCGTTACCCAGTCGGCACCCTCTTCATCAACAGACAAGTGCAGGCCATCCACTTCTTGGTGGTCTCTCTCAGTGATGGCTCACGCAAGAATTGGCCATCTTTTACAATTGGCCACCGGTAGTCGAACTCTGCAATGAGAGGGGTCCTGTTGGCATAAACATCCTCGCCGTATAGATACCGACGGATGGCAGGCAAAGAGATCTCGACCTGAATGCCACGTACTCGGACATGCTCAAGTGGGTCCTATTTGGCACGGGCATCCCGCCTATCTATCTGTGATCTGAGAGTAGCCACGTAAGAGGCGTAGAATTTTAGGACCAACTCCTCACTATAACGACCTAAAGAACGAGCTGTCCACTCCAGTCGCTGTCTGGTGAAGGGATTGTGGATCTCTGGCATGGTGGGGAGACTTCCCGTAACGACCCGCCTCTCCAGTGTAAGGGTCCGTGTCATGACGCCTTTATCATTTAGAAACTTGGCATCAGAATACACTTGATATTGCCCGTCGACACACCATCGGTTGGGCTGGTCGGCAACCAGGGTGAGAGCACCAGTCGGTGAGCCTGGAGTGGAATCAGAACTGTCATCCTCATCAGACAAGGTAGACTGTGCAGATGTGGTGGGTGTAGGGACTTCGGCGGACCCGTAGGCTTCCTCCGACAACGAAACTCCTAAGGAACCAGACGCTCCTTCTTCATGTGTAGCTAACCCAGAAGGTGTGCCGGTCAGTGTGCGCTCCTCTTCAGACTTGGAGGCACTGACTATGCCGAACGCCACCTTTTTAGGCGTAGCTCTGGTAGCACGTGCATCTCGTGATGGAGTGGCTGTGCCTGGGGGCAAGTACTCGGGGTCATTCTCATCATCAGAGCCTATAACCAGTCGGGAAGACGGGGCGACAAACTTTGAACGCCCACGTGCGTAAACTCAATCGTGTTTTGGTGCCATTAGAGATAGTACCTGTAAAGAATCAATATTAGTACGAGAAGGAGCAAACAAGATGAGCAAAAACAACACAAAACAAATATAAGAGCTAAGGTGTAATGACTTTTCTACAGTAACAGTGAAACACGACGGACCAGGTGACGGCTCGTCGTGAGTACGATGGACCGTCATGGGGTCCGTCATGTCTTACTTCAACTATGTTGATGTGGATACCCCTGAAGGAAAGTCTCTGACAAGTATGACGGCTAAGCAGAACGGACGGTCGTGACAATGATGGTCCGTCGTCAATGTCCGTCTTGGGGTACTTAGAAAAAAGTATGGAAACCCTTAGGAGAGGGGTCTCTGACATTCACGACGGTTGTGCAGGACGGACCGTCGAGGGAATGACGGTCCGTCATAGATGTCCGTCAAAGGACACTTACAAAAAGTGGGAGACCCTTAGGACAAGGGTCTCTGACAACCATTATGGTTGGGAAGGACGGACCGTCGTGGGTATGACGGTCCGTCGTAGATGTCCGTCAGAGGACAGTTAGAAAAAGAGGGAGACCCTTAGGACAAGGGTCTCTGAAAACCATGACGGTTGTGCAGGACGGACCGTCATGGCAACGACGGTCCGTCGTAGATGTCCGTCAGAGGTCACTTAGAAAAAGTATGGAGACCCTCAAGAGATGGGTCTCTGACCATCATGACGGTTGTGCAGGACGGACCATCAAGGGTATGACGGTCCGTAGTAGATGTCCGTCAGAGGACACTGAGAAAAAGTTTGAAGACCCTCAGGAGATGGGTCTCTGACCGTCATGACGGTTGTGCAGGACGGACCGTCGAGGGTATGAAGGTCCGTCTTAGATGTCCATTAGAGGATACTTAGAAAAAGTTGGAGACCCTTAGGAAAAGGGTCTCTGACAACCAAAACGGTTGTGCAGGACAGACCGTCGTGGCAACGACGGTCCATTGCATGTATCCGTTGGTGGAAACTTAGAGAATCAAACAGTGGGGTGTTGGAACAGACCCTATGACGGTCCATCGTGGGAACGACGGTCCGTCACATGTATCCGTTGGTGGACACTTAGAGAAAATGAACAGTGGGGTGTTGGAACAGACCCTATGACGGTCCATCGTGGGTATGACAGACCATCATCGGGGTCTCGTTCTGTCATTCAGTGACAGAACTGAGAATGCCACAATCATCCCTTCTGACTCAAATGGAATTCTTAGTGTTAAACTACATGTTTCTAACCCAAATACCTAGCAAACTAGCAACGCGAAAGCACCTATTTCTAGAGTTTTAACAATGCAATTTGAGGATTCTCAACGTAGGTCAGACAAAATTGGATCAAAGATGAAGACCCGCAAAAAAGAAATAGGCTAATACGAATTAAAAAAACAAAAATGCTATGTAAATGGGTAGAAATTAGAGACACATACCTGAGAAGAGGAGAAAGACAAGCAAGTGAGGAAGTTGGTTAGCAAGAACAGAACCACAGCAGCAGACTCCGACCAGTAGAGAGTAGATTTTAGGAATTTGGGGATTTTGGGTGAAATGAAGGGGTGGGGTTTTTAAATGTTAACAATTTATAAAATGCCCCCAACCGGGCCGGGTCGGGTACGCTCATTAATGATGCAACGAGTCCCCGACGACGGTCCATCGCAGATGCGACGGTCCGTCATTGGTTCCGTCACGTGTGCCCTAGTTTTGAAAATAAATGAAATGCGTACCTGGCACGACGGGTTCATGCGATGCTCCGTCGCATGCGTGACGGTCCGTCGATGTATCTGTCAGTGACTGTCGTAGAGTGATTTTCTGCAGAATTTTCTGGTAATGTGCTACCTGAAAATTTAAAACCCATTAGTAGAAAATGCTACCATTAGTAGAAAGAAAACTATAGGTATTGGGTTGCCTCCCAACCAGCGCCTGATTTAACGTCGTGGCACGACTAAAGACACTTGATTACTCAGACTTCATCAAGATGGTATGCCTCGATCACTTCATTCGCCGATTCAGCATGCATGAAGTAGATTTTTATTCGTTGTCCATTCACCTTGAACCGTACACCCTCCTTGGTTTCCAACTCAACTGCTCCATGAGGGAATAGTTGGGTAACCAAGTAAGGGCCAGTCTATTTCAGTCCATGCATTTAATTTACGGTAAGCCATACACACCCTCCATCCAGTAACCAGTCTCATTGGAACAAGTTCATTTTTCTCATTGGGGACCACATTCATTCCCCCTTTCTTAGTTACACACTGAACAGGGCATACCAAACTACTATAGGCGATCGGATAGATTACTCCGGCATCCAACCACTTAATGATTTCCTTCTTCACGACCTCTTGCATAGGTGGATTTAAGCGTCTCTTGTTCTCAATACCTTGCTTATGATCGGGCATGAGTTGGATTTTATGAGAACAAATACCAGGGCAATCCCAATAATGTCCGCAATAGTCCACCCAATAGATTTTGAACCTTTTTAGCACTTTCACCAAACTCTCAACTTGTTGTTCATTCAGATCTGATGCAATGATTACCGGCAAAGTGTCACCATTTCCTAAGAATTTATACCTGAGATGTGGTGGGAGAGCTTTTAGTTCTAACTTTGGAGCCTCCTCTATAGATGGTTTCGCGGGTGGAGACTCGCGATTCTTCATGTCTAACTCATATTTCTTCAGTTTAAACCGAACATCACCTCGATCAAGAGCCGTGACTAATGACTCATACTCTTCAATGTAATCGTTATCAAAATTCATTATCACTGCCGCTAATGCTTCTACACCTAGACGTTCTTCTATTGGTGTCTCAGATGACTCACCAACTTTGTAGGATATAGCAAATACCGGTTGGATCTCACCACTCTGCCTCATGGACCTACAAATGTTGATGGTCACTTCTTTATTGTTCAACCGAAATTTCATCTGCCCCTTTTCCATATCAACTAAGGCTCTACCCGTAGCAAGGAATGGCCTCCCAAGAATAATAGGTACTTCAAAATCGACTTCACAATCAAGAATAACAAAATCTGCCGGAAATATGAACGACTCCACTTTTTCTGGCACATCGTGGTGTATCCCTAAAGACTTTTTTACTATTCGATCGGCCATCAGTAGCCGCATCGCAGTGGGATTTGGATCACCCAAACCCAACTTCTTGTAAATCGAGAGGGGCATGCGATTTATGCTTGCCCCCAGATCACATAATGCTTTTGAAAAATGTAATAATCCGATTTTACAAGGAATAGTGAACGCACCCGGATTTTCTTTCTTTTGTACTAGAGATCTTGTAGCAATAGCACTACAATGTTGGATTCTATGATCATCCTTAAAGGTGACCGATCTTTTCTATGAAATCAGATCTTTCATAAACTTGGCATAACCGGGCATTTGTTTAAAAGCTTCTACCAAAGGGACATTGATAGAAAGTTGCTTCAACATTGTTATAAAACGCCAATATTTACCATCCTCGGTTTTTTTTTTTCACTAATCTTTGAGGAAATGGGGGTGGTGGTCTAGGAATGGAAGTTACCTTTTTAGGCACTTCAGCATCTTTTTCAGTGTTATCTTCTACTTCACCATTAACCTCTACCACTTTATCATTATCTTTTGTCACCTTTTTCTCATTAGACGGCATAGGTGGGTCAATGGTTTGCTTACCACCCCGAGTAGTGATTGCCATACAGTGTCCATCATTTTTTGGATTTTGGACAGTGTTGCTAGGAAGAGTGTCCGGTTGCCGTGTGTTCACAGTTGCAGATAATTGGGCCAATTATAACTCAAGCTGCTTAATCGATATTGCATGTGTATCGACTTTCTGCCCAATACCCGCTAAATCACTACTCAACTCTTTAGTGTGCTCATCACTAGCATCGGACCTCCTCATCATTTTGGGCAACATATCCTCAACTCGCGCCATACTACCTCCACCATCCCTAGGATTTACTTCATAATTTTGAGGAGGAACATAGGGCCCATTCTTATCATTTCTATTACCATAGTTAGCCATGTTGAAATTGTTGTCGCAGTTGTATTTTCCATCTCGAGCATAATGACCCTCACGGTTATAGTTACCATAGATCCGACCTTGGTTCCCTTGACCTTGGCACCAATTCTCCTTATTAGAGCCTTAGGCACTCGGTCGGAAACCCCCCGTCTTTTCATTTACCGCATAGGAATCCTCCTCATAATAGCATTCATCATTTGGTGGTGGTGGTTTAGACAAGTAGTTAACTGCATTTATCTTTTCTGCACCCCTAGTGACATGTTTTAATACCAACCCAAGCTCAGTTATCATCTGAGCCATCTCTTCACGAATCTCATCTGTGGCTGGGTTGTGAGTGGATTGCACTGTGAAGGTATTTCTGCCAGTATCTGACTTCTTAGTACTCCAAGCTTTATGATTCCGGGATATTTTCTCTAACTTTTCGGCAATCTCGGCATAAGGACACTCCCCATAGAACCACCCGCTATAGTATCCAAGACCGCTTTATTATTATCATCATGTCCCCAATAGAAGTATTCCTTCAGTAAATCATCATCTATGCGGTGATTGGGGACGCTTCTCAAAAATGAGGTGAATCTATCCCAAGAACTGCTAACAGACTCTCTTGGTAGTGCCACAAAGTTGTTCACTCTGTCTTTGTGGTTTAGTTTCTTCGAGACCGGGTAGTAACGAGCTAAGAAAACGTCCCTTAGTTGGTTCCAAGTGAAAATTGAGTTATAAGGGAGCTCAGTGAACCAAATAGCAGCCTCTCCCATCAGTGAGAGAGGAAAGACTCTTAGCCCTATTAAATCCCAATCCAAATCAGGCCTCCCTACACAGCTTTTACACACTACCCTTACCTTAGTTATATTGTAGATCCTCAGAAGGTAGCCCTGAAAACAAACCTCTGGCAGTAAGCATTTGCATCAGACTACTAGTTACCACAAAGGTGTGGCCTTGTGGTAGAGGGGGCAAGACAAGTGGCCCATCAGAGTCTGCTATATTATCATAGCCTATGTAGTATTCTTGAGGATGTGGGGCGGGATTCTGTCCCCTTTGTTGATTTTCACCCAGATCATCGGGTAATAACTGACCATGAACATCAACTGGAGCTGGAATGTTCTGGTTTGGATCATCATCATTAATATCCAAGTTTCGATTCATATTGCGTAGTGTATGCTCTAATTCGTGATCGTAGGGAAACAAAGGTTCTCTTCCTGTCCGTGTATTTGGCATACAAGGAAGATAGTTCTGCAAAAATCAAAAATAATAAAAAAAAGTTAAATTAAAAAATATTGACTAAACCTTAGTAATAAGCTTAAGTTAATCTAAAAGCTATTTTCCCCGGCAGTGGCACCAAAATTTTATGCGCTCAAACTTACTTCTCAAATAAGAATTAAAGCGGTCGTATCAAGTAAAGAACCCAACTAATGAGGTTGGGATCGTTCCCACGAGGAAAATAGTTTAGACTTAACTTTAATCTATTATTACTATTATTTAGTCAATTATTTCCTTAGGAAACAAAAGACAATAAAAGGGGCGGTTTATTTCTAAATGAATGAAAATAACTAACTAAATTAAAGTAAACAACTAACAGATTCAAATATTGGAGTTTAATCAATTAATAAAAGTTACTAGGGTTTAAGTGTTCCCTGCAGGTTCCTAACTTGATAATTCTAACTATAACAATTCTTTCCTGGTTTCTTGCATGCAAAGTGATAAGTTATGTATTTTTAAATCCTTGGTCTGGCATCTAGAAAATTTCACTCCGCACCTTGGTCCGGCTATATGTGTTGCTATACTAACCCTTACCTTTACCTCATATTAAGCATTGTATTCGATATTTGACTAAGTTATTACCTCGTACCAATCAATACTAGACTATTAGATAATATACACTAAATCTACGTTGATAATTCTTTTCCTATTATCTACCTCCTTGGTCCGGCAAATAGCATTAAGGCAAGTTCTAACGTTGGCCATCCGTTAAAAAGACTTCTAAGCAAAAGAATTATCAATACATGCAAGACACTATTCTAGAATTGTTATTTTAGTTAGATTTTACCTCATTATTCACCCATGGTTCCCACAACCCTAGTTATGGAGTTTAGTTACCCATAGTCATAATCACAATATTCATAAATGTAATATAAGAATTCATGAACTTACTTCAATGAGGAAGAATAAAATTCAGAAGTTCACTTGATTAATCAACAAACGCACCAACAATCAATTCCAGAAAAAGTGTATCAATTACTTAAATTAATCGAGGACTAAAGATTATCCAAAATTATAACAATCCCAAAGTCTAATAACAAAGAGTCTAACCCCAAAAATGAGGTTTTTCCAACTATTTATGAAAAAACAACAACCAAATAAAAGGACTCTAATTGCTGAAAATTTGTCAAAACATGTCTGAGTCGACGGACCTCGTGACGGGCCGTCGTGGTCACGATGGGCTGTCATGGCCTCCGTCATCCTATACTTTATATATCCTTCTGCTACTTTCTACATTACCCTCGACGAACAGGTATGACAGACCGTTCCAAGCACGACGTTCCGTCCAGGGTCTCCGTTCCATAACACTTAAACTTCTTGGAATTTGGGTATTGGGACTAATCTCTGATCATCACGACGAACCAGCAGGACGGACCGTCGTGGCTATGACGGTTTGTCATGAACTTCGTAATCCCACACTTAGGTCAGACTTCCCCATCTTCCTTCAGCAGCTTCACTACGATGCCACCTACGAACCGTCACAAGCTCGACGGACCGTCACAAGCCCCGTAGGTGGTAACTTTTCTGCATTTCTTGCTCAAAAACTTCCGCGTTCATCTTTAGACAGATTTCCTGCAAATAAAGAGAAACTTACATAAAATCAATACAAAAAAGCTTTTGGACACATAATAAACTTAAGGAAAAAGCATTAAAAATACCGTGAAACCACGGTATATCACTTATCAAATGAACAAGGGTAAAGGCTCAATGGGGCTTTTCAAGGGGTAAATTGCATGGTAGTTATACAAGTACAGTATAACCTCTATAAATTAGTACTCGATAAATTAATAATCTCTCTACAATAATATATTTCTCTAGTCCCAACTTGGGACAATGGAAAAAGTCACCAATTTCGATAAGATAATAAGATAATATATTTTCAGAAGACCCCTATATAAATATATGGTCTCATTAATCATAAATTAATAATTATTTAAAGTACAAATATATCTAAGACAATTTAGTGAAATATGATAATATTGTGTTATAGTTTTTCTTAAAATTTAAATATAGTTGAAGCTCATCTCTAACTTTTTTTATTGCTTTCAAGAGCTTTGGTGCTGTCTTTACGAACTGCACCATAAAATTGTGAAGAGTTCTAGATACGATAAGCGTTTCCTTATGCGTATCTGGTTCCAAAGGTACAATATGATATTCAACTTCATCATCAGCATTGCTTTTTTCGATGGTATCCAAAATTTCGTCTGGTTTGCAGACCTCTGAACACGTATCACTTTCACATGGATAATTCAACATGTTATTGACATCCATTTTACTATGGTAATCGAGATCATTAATCATAACCTCAAGTTCATGAATGACGTTTTCACAAGTAGGTTCATTCAGATTCTCTAAGATTTCATCTCCAGAATGATTTTTACAGTATCGAAACAATTATTATTTTATCTTGTTGAACATTTGTTGTTCAAATAGGAATTGCATAATTGATAACATCCAAAACATTGATATTTGTTGGATCATTTTCTCCCACTCCATAGCCTTCTAATATCCTACAATAAATTATATTCGATAATACATCTTGAAAGCTCTTATTATCACAACATCACAATGTTGAAATTAATAAGATACAATGATTTTGATGTATTCGATATATATTATGTATGATAATTTTTTTATGTGAAATCGATAAATATGATACATAAATTAGTAAGATACATGCATTTGAGATAATCAAAATTAAACTTCATCAAATCTTAAACTATTCTATAAATTAATAAAATATTAATTTATTGATTAAATAATATCTCTATAAAATAACAAAATTTCATGGTCCGACTTATATTAATTCATATAGGTTTTACTGTAGAGTCAAGAATTGGCTATTCAAAGAAATGTCTCAAACAGATTCTCTAAGTTATACAAGCTACTCATTCAACACACCCAAGGAAAGTTCTAGATATCAACTTAAGAAAGAACAAATCGATTCTCACCGCACATGGCATTATGACACATATAAGGAGGTATCAATTGACATGATCATACAAGTTGCATTGCGGTATTAATACTCAATTAAGTCCATTATTTTTTTCTCTTTCTTTTTATTTTTTTTGTTTTGAGTCAAACTTAAGAAAACATCTTAATTATAAGGTCAACAAGTTATTGCATTCTTCCAAGTATAACTAGCCATGAAGTTTGGCTAATTCACTCGAGCATAGCTTCAAAAGACCAAGGTTTGTTTTGCAATCCTACTCCTCCATGTGACTTATTTTCCCTTAAGACGGTTATCATCCATCCATCATTGGGAAGTGTCACCCCTAAGACGACTCTATGACTCAACAAAGTAATAAACTAATCATATACGATTCAAAGGGACAATCCTCAGTAAAGGTAGTGAAAATGAACTTTGAGGAACCCAAAAGAAAAAAAACAATAAAAGGAACTAACAAATAAACTCAATAAAATAGCAAAACAACTATATACATGGAGAATACCCCACCCCACACTTTAAAGATAAGCATAGTTATCAGTCCACAAGTAAAACAAAGTAAGAGGTAGGAATACTCCCTGGGGCCTCTAGACCTCGTTGTACCGCAGTCGAACACCATTAAGGCATTCGCCTTATCCACGCTATCATCTTTTTCTTCACCATCCATTGCTTCATTAGTGGTAGGCTCATCATCATCCAAACATTTCAAAAAAGCAGGACCGATCTTGCACAGAAAGACAACATTGTCAATAAAAGGAAAACGCTCTGTAAAGGCCTCTATTTCATCATTAGTGACCGGGCGACCTCCAATTCAAAACTGCAACTCAGCCATACCAAACATGGTGGCTATGACGCTGTCATCGCAAACTTGCTTGTATGGGGTCGACAAGACATGCCAATGAGATGTGTCTAAAGCCTTCCTGCGAGTTACATCAACCAACTTACCCGTCAGATCCGGGTGCCTAGTAACAGTCATGTTCACCTCTTCCTTCTCAATCTCATGACCCTTCAGAAAATGGGTAATTAGTCCCCCACAATAGAACCTCCAACTCATATTATTCCTAAACTTCATCATATTCTGTCTCAAAACAGCCCTAACATAATGGGAATCCCTTTCATCAACATATAGACTATAACCACCCTGTCCCGAGCCATATCAGTCAAATGTTTAGCAGGAAGTAACACGGCTACAAACTATTTTCAACCACACTCTAGCCACCTGATTAAAATTAGCAAAATGGAGGGTATTTAACTCCCAGTATCCTTATTCCTTTCCCACTTAGTATTCGAGTCAATCCCACACAAAATATGTCGGATATCGCTATAAGGAGGTTTATCCTTCAAGTCATTAAATATATCAGCATCACAATTAGGGGTCATCAATACCTAATTAAGAATTTGGGCAAAAAACATAACATATTTTCCCCACACAGGCACAGTCTTATACTTTTTTTCAGCTAACCAATAAGCATAAAATTCACGAACAAGAATTGCACTATCCTGCATTGTAAAACATAAACTGCAATCCTAGTGCATTTACAGTTCGATAAATAGAAAGAAATTGGGAATGTAACCATACCTCATTCACAAATTCATCACCCGTGTATTTTGCTACATGTCATTCGAAATATTCCCAACCATACCTTTCAAGCATTTGTTTGCAAAATTTTTGTGCCGGTTCCCAGCCGCTAGAGGACCCGAAAGTTTCACCCTTTCGACTTCTCTTTGAACCCATCACATTCTTCACTTTGGGAGCCATTGAAACCTGTTAAGAAGACAAAACTAGAGAAAAAATAAAAATAATTGTAGGAGGGGTCGATTTGGAGAGTGGTGTGTTGGGGAGAAGATAGATGTGAGAATGGAGAATGAAAGAAAGTGGAGAAGTGGTGGATTTATAGTAGGTGATGGGGAGAAGAAAGATTTGTGGAGGTTAATGGTGGATTTTAATGAAGGTAGTGGGATTTTGAGGGGAGAAGAATAAGAGTAGGGAGAGAATTGGGGAAGGAAAACGTGGGTATAGGAGAAAAAATGGGGATTTGGGGGGTTTGAATGAGTCGGGAAGACACGGGTGAAATCTGGAATTTAGAAAAATCTGAGGTTGGGACAATGGTGGGGTGGAGCGGCTCTATCGCATCCAAAAGAGTGCTCTGTCCTTTAGGGCTTGGGATGGCATGCCCCACAGTGTGAACCTGCAAGCATTAGGCGCAATGGCAGGGTAACACACTTGTATCGCAACTAGAAACCTTGTCAAAGGTTTTTGGCCAGGCGCGGCAAGCCTGCAAGTGCGCCTGGTTCAATTTTTTTTTACTATTACACACTAAGTTACAAATAATGAAAAATTCTAAGTAGCTAAAACTAACCTATAATTTAAGAATTGAAACTATGCTAATAACTGAAATTCAAAACTAAAGCAAAACCGCCTATCTATTACACTTTATGCATGGGCTGCCTCCCAAGTAGCACTTGATTTAATGTTACGGCAAGATGCAGCTTAGATCATTCACTACTTATATCTAAAGTCTCCTGATCTTGATCCGAATCTTCACCAAAATACTGTTTCACCCTTTGCGCATGACGATGAATATAGGGCCAGTTTCATCTTGAAGTTCAACTGCACCATGTTATGTCATCCTCACCACTTCGAATGGACCATGCCATTAATATATGAGTTTTTCGGGGAATAACATTAATCTGGAGTTAAAGAGTTATACCTTATTACCCGGATTGAAGGTACGGGCCACTATTTGTTTGTCATGCCACCTCTTTGTCTTTTCTTTATATATTTTGTCAATATCATAGGCGTGGAGCCTAAACTCTTCAAATTCATGCAGCTGATTCACTCTATTTTCACCGGCTACCTCCGGGTCCAAGTTTAACTTCTTAATTGCCCATTAAGCTTGATGCTCCAATTCTGTCGGAAGGTGATATTCTTTTCCAAATACGATGTGGTAGGGATAATTCTTTATAAGTGTCTTGTACGCAGTCCTATACGCCTACAACGCATCATCCAACTTCTCAGACAAGTCTGTTTTTGTGCATTCACCATTTTCTACATAATTTACTTAACTTCTTAATTTTACACCTCCACTTGGTCACTCATTTGAGGGTGATAAGTTGTAGCAACCTTATGGCGAATATCACACTTAATAATAAGGTTCTTAAGTAGATGGTTAATGAAATTCTTACCTCCACCACTTTTAATTTCCCTTTAAGTGCCAAAATAAGTGAAGATGTGCTTCTTGATGAACTTTATCACCACCCTTGAGTCTTTAGATGGAAGAGCAAATGCCTCGACCCATTTCTCACATAATCTACTGCCACAAGTATGTATAGGTTTCCATTGGATGGTGGAAATAGACCCATGAAGTCAATACCCAACATATCAAAGATTTCCACCTCCAAAATACTATTTAGGGGCATCTCATGCCTTCTTGAAATGGTACCCAATCTTTGGCACCAATCACAGCCCTTCACAAAAGCTATAGAATCTTTAAACAATGAGGGACAAAAGAAACCAAATTGTAGTACCTTATGACTTATGAGCAGTGCGCTCCCCACCATGGTGAAAAAAATCTCAAGAACTTTGTTAACCTCAGCCTCCGTAATACACCTTCTCACTAACCGGTCTACAACATGCTTGAACATGAATGGTTCATCCCAGACATAGAACTTGACATCATGATTAAGCTTATTCTTTTGTTGGGTGGTTGCATCCGGAGGATAATCACTACTTACTAGCAAGTTAACAATGTCTACATACCATGACACTCGAGAGACGTCTAATGCCATTAATTGTTCATCCGAAAACTCTTCCCGGATTTTCTCACCCTCATTCACATATGTAAAATCCTCCATCGTGGATAAGTGATCGGCGATTCGATTCTCAGTTCCTTTCCTATCTTTGGTCTCAAGATCAAATTCTTGTAGAAGAAATATACATCGAATAATCCTTGGTTTAGCATACTTATTAAATAGATACCTAAAAGTTGCATGGTATGTAAAAAAAATCACTTTTGCACTTACCAAATATGAGCGGAACTTGTCAAAGGCTAATACTAAAGATAGCATTTCCTTCTCAGTCACTATGTAATTACATTATGTAGAATCAAGGTATTGCTTTCATTATAGATTGAGTGGAACATTTTGTTATTTATTTGTCCCAATACTGCACCCACCGCTACATCGCTTGCATTACACATGAGTTCAAATGGTAATCTCCAATCAGAAGCAATTACGATGGGAGCCTCAATCAAGTTCCTCTTCAACATCTCAATAGACCTCAAACACAATGCATCAAAGTCAAACTTCACCTCCATCTCCAAAATACTTCACATGGTTCTTGCAATCTTGGAAAAATCCTTGATGAATCGCCGGTAAAGACCTGCATGGACAAGAATACTATGCACTCCTTTTACAGAAATGGGAGGGGGCAATTTCTCAATGACTTCTACTTTGGCCTTATCAACTTCCAAACCAGATTTAGATAACTTGTGTCCCAACACTATCCTTTATCTAACCAAAAAGTGATAGTTCTCCAGTTTAGCATTAAGTTGGTGTCTTTACATCTAGCAAGTACCTTATTGACATTCAGGAGACCTACCTCAAAGAACTTCCCAAAGATTGAAAAATCATCCATGAACACTTCTACAAAGTTTCCACCATGTCATGAAATATGGCCATCAAACACCTTTAAAAAGCGACCAGCGCATTGCATAGGCTCAATGGCATGCGTCTGAAAGCATATAAGTCATAAGGACAAGTGAACGTTGTCTTTTCCTAATCCTTGGGTGCAATCAAGATCTGGTTGTAACCAAAATACCCATCTAGGAAGCAAGAGTACTCCTGCCCTGCAAGTTGTTCAAGCATCAGATCAATGAATGGAATAGGATAGTAATCTTTCCAGGTAGCGTCATTCAGTTTCCAGTAATCCATACAAATTCGCAACCCGATCACTGCTTTAGTACGAATTAGCTCATTCTTTCGTTCCTTACCACAATCACACCTCTTTTCTTGGGAGACATTGTAATGGACTCGCCCACTTACTATCCGAGATTGGGTACACAATCCCAGTATCTAACCACTTTATAACTTTCTTTCTTACAACTTCTTTCATCACAAAATTTAGAAGGCGTTAATGTTGTGCTTTGAGTTTATGTTCCTCTTTCATGTAAATTTTCTGCATGCACAATGCTGGACTAATCCCATGAATATCAGCCATCTGCCATCCAATAGCTTTCTTCCTTCGGTTCAATGTCCTCGATACCGCATCAACCTGTAAATCAGAGAATTCTGCGGAAAGTATAATATGCAACGTTTCATTAGTACCAAAATAAGCATACCTTAGGTGACCCGATAGAACTTTTAGTTTTAACTTAGGGGCTTCTTTTGTTGATGGTTTGGTGGGGGGCCCAACTCGCGATCTAATGACTCCACTTGAATCCTACAAGTGTCTACTAGAGATAGATTTAAGCATGATTTAATCTCTTGAGCTTCAATATCTACCTCCTAACACTTTCTCTAACATATCTTCAGGAACAACTATATGTGATTCTACTATGTGCTCAACTACAGTAATAACAGAAAATTATTCATACATAGAAGGCAATTTTAAAGAGCGGTAAACATCAAACAATTCAGCCTTTATCATGTACCCTCATAGTTGGTTGACCGGCTACTATATCAATCAATGCCTTACTCGTGGCCAAGAAAGGTCATCAAAAAATAAATAGGACTTCAGAATCGGGTGCAAATTCTGAGACCATAAAAAATACAGGAAAAATCAATAAACCTACTTGAACTAATACATCTTCTATCACCCCCTCTGGCGTAGTAATTGATCAATCCACGAGTTAGAGAATAACAATGGTTCTTTTTGGACTACGCAACCCAAGCTTTTGATACAAAGATAAACGTATCAAATTTATACTTGCCCCCAAATCACATAACCTTCGGGCATGAACACTTTGCCTAGTAGTAATTTGCACAGTAAAAGTACCCAAATCTTTTCACTTTTTGGGCAGTCTATTTTAGATCCTTGAGCTTCACTCCTCAGTAAGTGTTATAGTTTCATAATCCGTGAGCCTCCACTTTCTCACCACAATGTCCTTCACGTATTTAGCATACTTCGGAATACCCTAAAAATGTCAACAAAAGATAGATTAACGTGAACATGTTTAAGTAAAGAGAGAAACATACTGAAGCATTTATCTTCATTCTACTTCATTAGACTTTGTGGAAACGGAGGTTGTAACTTCTTCTAAGCAGTGGGTACCTCCACATTGGATCTCTTTACTACCTCTTCCACTTTCTTTTCTTTGGTACTTACCTCAACATCTCTCTTCTTTGGAGCTACTTCCTCTATTGCAGCTCACTTCTAGTACTTACCGCATGTAATTGCTTTGGTTGGGCTCAGTATCACCTGGAAGTCCGCCTTGGCGACTCAATTCCAAAGAATTTTCCACTTGTGCAACTTGTTTCTCTAAACTTATTTCGGACATTTGGATGTTTTGAATGTTCTCATCCCACTAATCTATTATAGATCTTAACTTGGTCCCCATTTCAGTCATGAGCTTTTGGACAAGCTCTTCATTGGTCATCCCCCCCCCCCCTTGGTACACTAGGATTTCCACTTTGGTTTGGATTTTGGTTTTATTTCCCAGCCCCTTGGGTATGGTATTGATTTTCCCTTTGTGCCTGATTCTTGTTTTGGTTCCCATCCCATGAGAAGTTAGGATGGTTCCCAACTAGGGTTGTAACTATAAGCATAATTTTGTTGGCCTGGTCCCTTTGCACATTGCCCACATAATTCACAAAATACGGATTCACCTCACATTGCTCAGTGTCATGGGTTCCACTACCACATACCCCACACCAATTTGCTGCCTGTTGTACCACATTTTCCGGTGCTTGACTTAGAGCCAACTACTTAAAATATAAGGTCATGTTATGTTGCATTGCATCTATTTTGGTATTTATGGTAGCAGCTTGGTCTACATATAAGATCCCTGCAACCTTTTGGGTTGTGGTTCTAGACATATCTTCCTCATACCCTTGATTCCCTTCTAAAAGTTTATCAAGTAAATGGAAGAACGCTTCACTTGTTACGCATAGGATCTGTCCACCTGCTGCACTATTAGAAGAACACACGTACTAAATTTTAAACCCTCAAAGAAAGTGTGAGCTAGTACCTCATTAGTTTGCATGTGGTGGGCAAGCATTCAACATTTGTTTAAAGAACGCCTATGTTTGGTACATGTCTTCCTCATGCTTTTGAGCAAAGTTTATTATCTCACTCCTCATCTTGGTGGTTTTGTTGGATGGGAAGAATCGACTCAAGAATTTCTTTGTTAGACAATCCCAAGTAGTGATGGAGTTTGGTGGTTCACAATCTAACCATCGCCTTGCAACTCCTAGTAACGAGTATGGAAACAATGTTAGTCTCACATAGTCTAGCAATACTCCAATTGGAATGTATGTATCAGTGATATCTATGAAAGTCCTAAGATGAATTTAAGG
The DNA here is from genome assembly GCF_001406875.1 of Solanum pennellii. Classification (NCBI taxonomy): domain Eukaryota; kingdom Viridiplantae; phylum Streptophyta; class Magnoliopsida; order Solanales; family Solanaceae; genus Solanum; species Solanum pennellii. The sequence goes on along the minus strand of NC_028641.1, from coordinate 54,114,556 downwards.
ATCTTCATGGGGGAGACTAATAACTTATCCATTAGAATGGAGGACTTGTACCATATTCCGCTTTAATTTAAATCTACCTCTCGATGAGGTTTCCTGATAGTAGATGTCAAATTGGCGGAGAGTGGGACTGCCACATCTCGCACTAGTCTCGCTAGGGTGATAGGAACTTGAGGGGGTACTCATTGGTTACTCAAGTTCTCTCCATTATTTGGGTTTCTTAGGTTATTCAAATTTTTTAGATTATAGAAGTTTTCCGGATTATCATTGTGACGATATGCCAAAGGGCCTAACCCTAGTTCTCCACTCGTGCCTTGTTAGCCATTTTCCTGAACTCATATAGGTCTCTTTCAAGTTCGTTGTAAGGTTCGACAAGGTCCCTTTCCAAGCCAGAACTGAAATTCAAATGTTACAATAAACAAGCTAAAATCAAGTAAATTAATACCTAAATACTCTAATTGTAGACTTTAAAAAGATTGAATATAAATCAATTTCAAAGTCCCCGATAGTGGAGCAAAAAACCTGTTTCTCCCCAGTATACACGTAAGTGTAAATGGTCGCACAAATAATATAGATTCTTTAAGAAGCGAGTTATCGTTCCCAAGGGACTTATGATCAACTTATATTCAACACTTATTTCTGCAACTGAAGTTAAAAGTAACTATTTCAAGAGTTTAAGGTTTATGGTTAACTACGACTAACTATGCACTAAATAAAAGTAAACATAAATGGTGAACGACCTTGATATAATGTTCTCAGCAAGTTTAAAAGCAATTCCAGGGCTGCAACACATACTGAATATCATGCATCATATTTTTGGCTTAGAACTACCTTCAATTGTCAAATTACTAGTTTATAGGGTTGATAGTATGATCCGGGTTACACATCTCTCATCACCTAACCCAGTTAGTTATCTGACTACATTGTTGAGCGGGATTAAATAGACTAACTGGCGACCATTTATATTTCATCCTATTTTGTAACCAAGAGAGGTGTTCGTCTGGGCATCACTCCTGGACACTAATCACCTCAATTTAATGGGCGGACCGATCTCTCTATATTTCCTAGTCTATCTAATCTCTCCTTAGGTTGATTTTACAATTAATCACTATATTTATCTCTAGATGGCCAGTCAAGAAATACTCAAAAAAGAATATAAAAGTAATTTGAATTGACAACCGAAGATTAATTCATAATGCTTCACATATTCAACAATCAATTCGTAGAGACAACTCCAAAACTAAGGCGTTTAGGTACTCATGCTTTTAGAAATCAAGAAAGGATAATCGTTCATGCAAAAACCCGAAGAATAGAAGAGTTAAAAGGATTATAAACTTGATTCTTGCACTTTCACACTAACAAATGTCGAACCTAATAATGGTGTCCATAGGATTTATTTATAATAGTAGATAAAGTTAAGAACAAATCCTACTCAAGTTATAACTCATAGTCAATGTTTACAACTTGGAAAATTTGAAATTGGGTTGGGTCGGTGTGCCTCAATCGCGCCTAGCAACGCCTGGCACTAAAGTACTTCATAGTGCATCGCGCCTCAATCACGCCTCAAGAGTGGCTCTGAGTGTCAGGCCTTGGAACGGCGCGACTAGCAGTCTGTTCGACAGGCCTTGGAGCCGCGCGCCTCGCCTAGGTGCTTCCATACTTAGCCATTTTCAAGCTTGTCTTTGATCCTTCTTTCATTGTTCCAACGCAGATTTCTCCGGGAGTTCCTAAAATCACTAATCATGTGTGTAAGTGCAACATCATCACAAGTATATCAAAAAATCAAGCTAATAACTCAAGATCATCCTCAAACATAATAAATTCATAGGCACTTCTTTGCTACTTATGCATATAAATATTCCTAAGATCGGTACGTGTGAGGTCCCATGCATTGGTCATCGGGAAAGAATAAGGGGTAAATTAGTATCTATTGTAACGACCCGAACCGTCGTTAATTAGAGAAACAAAAATTTTGGGAAATTCAGGGACACTGTCCAGCCATAGCGGGCCAAGATACCGCTGGAGCGGCGACGCTAGAGCGGGATAAGTTGACGTCATAGAGGATAGGCGAGACAGAACGTAAATTACGAGAAATCGTATCTTCTCCATCTTTCTAAAATACCTAATTAAGTCATAAAACACCCTAGAAATCTTAGAAAAACTGCTCTAAGCTTGGGAATGAAGGATAAGGAGATTTCTAGCAAGGGGATGATGAAATCTTACGGATTCTTGGCTAAATTCACCGTCAGGAGCTCGCAAAACCAGAAATGAAACCAAAAACTCTGTGCACTACTTGGCGCCCAGGTATACTAGGTTTTATGAATTGAGTAGTTTAAATTTGTGCTCATTGCATAATACATATCTATCAATGGTAGGATTTACGCGTAGACCTTCATGCACCAAACAATTTATGATATAAATCCTATAAAGAAGCCTTAGACGATGAACCTGATGTAGGTGATGGTTGTTTCATATGTGTGATATATATTTGTTTTGCTTTATTATGATGCATGTATCTATGCGAATATTGCATTATTGATAACAGTAATTGTAAATGAGTATGAACAAATAACTATATGTCATAAATCACCCCTTGTCGTATGATTGTGAAATATACATTGTAATTGTGATTGTAGTGTGTTGAATGGATTGGATTGCGACGTTTTGGCCTAACTATCTTAGATCGGATTTCCATATTTTGGAATAACTAACTTGGATCGGATTTCTATGTTCTAGCATAAAAGATCGGATTAGATTGCCATATATCGGGTACCACTTTTTGGTGCACTAACAGTGTGGGTTTAGGTTCCATGAGAGAACCAACTATTTGACATAATTGTGATAGTTGAGAATTGTGAAAATACGTTGTTGCTCTTTATATCGAGGTTATTGTATATGCCTATTTCTGCATTTAACATTATGGTTGTGTTGACTAATATATGTTGAACTTAGTGGTTATATGTTATGATGGTTTATGTTTGGTTGTGTTGAGCGAATAGGGGGTATAGTGGAAAGGTAAAAGGGTTCGAATGACGGGTAATGGATAGATGGGGTGGTTCGTGTAACACCCCGTAGCCAAAACATACCAAAAAATTAGTTTTTCAGAAAAATATGCAGGTGCTACCAATGGTGGTATCGACGGACCGTAGCCTGAACCACGGTCCGTCCTGCACAACCGTCGATGGGATCAGAAACTCCAAAAATTTCAGCCTAGAAAAATTGGTTAAGTCTTGGATGACGGACGAACTTACGGTCCGTAGGTCAAACGACTGTCCGTAGTCCATGACCGTCGATCAAGACTCCCTTCAATTACTCTCTGACAAGAGCTATGGATGACCAACATGGTTCGTAGGTGGACCTACGGTCCGTAGGTGGAAAATTTGCAGCCAGTTAAGCGGAAATGCAGTTGGGTCAACTTAAAATGATCATAACTCTTAGCAAAAAATGAATTAGGTCTCCCATGACCTACCCACATATACATAATTGTATTATCTTTCCATAGACATCGACCTTGCTAAAATCAGACCTCCGAGTAAAAAGTTATGCCCATTTTAGTAAAGGCCTGTCGAAAAGGCCCTCATGACGGACCATACGATAGGGCACCGGGCGCACGACGGACCGTCAGTCCTGGCCGTCGTGAGGCCCGACAGCAACCTTCCCAGGGGTCTTTTTGACCTTTCCCACTCCGTTTAAACCCTAAGTTATGTCGTTTTGACCCTAAATCATCATATTTTAATCAGTTTAAGCTTAGAAACATAATTAAAACATATCAAAGTCAAATCATTAAGTCAAAACTTAGAAAATTAGAAGCAAGAGAGGAGTAAAAAGCTCAAGAACCGTAGTTCAAGAATGCCACAAGCTGCAGCAGTTCCATCACCGAAACTTAAATATTTTTCCGTGGATTTCATCACCAGGCATGTGGGATTTCACTAGTGGGTTCCTTTCACCAATTGGGTCCTTAGTTTCAGTCAGTTCTTGATTCTCTTATCATGATTAAACCTAGGTTTTCTAGAACTTTGATATAACTTGATGAATTTATCAAATATATGTTCCAAATCAGATTATCATGTTATTACTCAGATTATTTCATGAATTTCAGAAACATAGATTTGTATTTCTTTAGTTCTCGAATTACAGATGCTAGGTCATATATTTCAGACACTTCAAATATACATGCCTTAGTTATAAATGCATAATTACCAGATTAATTGTTGCATTCTCAGTTTGCATGTTCAGTTTCAAGCTATCTAATAATTACAGAACTTCAGATATAATCAGTTAATTTATAGAATTCATTGAGAGTAGCATAATACCAAGTTGGGCTAGGGTTTAGCGTACCCAATAGTCCCAGAGCTACTAGCCAAGAAGGTTGTAAGTCCCCTCTGTGGGCAATCATTTTAGTGATCACGCTAGCATGGCTTTATACCTTTGGAAAGGTATATTGGGTCCTCTCGATGGGGCGTATACATCGGACTCCACATTTAGCTCATGTGGTTTTATTATCGGTCATTAGTAGCTCCCACAATTCAGTCAGACTCTCTGCATTGACCATTTATCAGTGTATTCAGTTTCAGCATGTTATAAATTGGTCATTGCATCCAGTTAGCTCAGAAATCAGCACATGACATTCAGATTATTATACTTGTTTTTGTGCTTGTTCAGTTATGTTTTATTTCAGCTTTACTCTTTCCTACATGCTCAGTACCTCTCAAGTACTAATGCATACGTGCGCTACATCTTCTCGTGATGTAGGTTCAGGTTCTCAGCATACAGATCACGCATAGATCGATTTCCCGATCTCCAGTTCAGCAGATTCAGTGGTGAGTCCTCATTCTCCGAGGACAACAGTCATGAGTTTCATTTCAGTCTTTAGTAATTTAGTTTCAGTTTTTGTTAGATTTAGCTGGGGCTTGTCCCAGTATTTCTAGTCTAGTTTAGAGGCTATTTTCAGACATAGTTAGATTCATCTTAGTATTGAGTTAATATTTTTTTTGTATTAAACTCGTTGTTTTAAAATATCTCAATTATATAATATGGGTATTCCCCATCTTTTAATTTTAAGTATGATTTAGCTTCCGCAACAGTTTATTATCTTTAGTATGCTCATGATCATACCAGCGGGGTTAGCTTGGGATCACTTGTGGTCCTAGGTTCCGTGTCCGCGTCTCAGGGGTAGCTCGGGGCGTGACAAAACTTGGTATCAAAGCACTAGGTTCAAGAGTCCTAAGATGTCTGAAAAAGCCGCAGTAAGTAGAGTCCTTTTCATGGGTGCGAAGTGCACCACATCTAATGTTAGGGAGGCTATAAAGTGTTTTAGGAAAAACTTCACTTTCTTGTTACTCTTATCGTGCGTAAGGTATGATCTTATTCCATTCTAACTTGACCTTCTATGTTTCAGATCATGTCTTCTCGTAGAGCTAACGCTAGGAATGCGAATGCCAGGAATGCAAACGCAAATCCTCCAATCCCAGATCAAGAAGTCTCCAATGTTGAGTTCAGGAATGCCATACAGATGTTGGCTCAGAGTATAACCCACCAGAACAATCGGGTTCATGATCCTATGAATGAAAATAGTGGATCAGCAGCAGCAAGGGTCTGTGACTTTGTTAGGATGAATCCGCCTGAGTTCTTACGATCGCAGACTAATGAAGATCCTCAGAATTTCTTGGACGAAATTAAGAAGATCTTTGAGATGATGCAGATTACTGGGAATTATCGGGTTGAGTTGGCGTCATACCAGCTGAAAGACGTGGTTCATATCTGGTACACTCAGTGGAAGGAGAATAGGGATGCAAATGCAGATCCTATTACTTGGGAGTGCTTCAGTGATACTTTTCTCGACAGGTTTTTACCAATAGAGCTGGGAGAAGCAAAGGCCCAAGAATTCATGAACATGAGGCAGGGAAACATGACAGTTCAAGAGTATGGGCTGAAGTTTAACCAACTCTCCAGGTATGATCCTCACATGGTTGCTGACTCCAGGGCTCAGATGAATAAGTTCTTGTATGGAGTACCAGATTTGGTGAAGACTAAGTGCAGAAATGCTATTTTACTGGGAGATATGAACATCTCTGGGCTTATGACTCATGCTCACCAGGTTAAGGGTGATAAGCTTTGGGAACAGGCTAAGGAAAATAAGAAGGCTAGGACTAGGAACTATGACTATTCTCAGCAGAAATTGGGTAGTGGAAATTGCTCGAACGGTCAGCAAAAGTTTTCAGCTCAAGCCCCTTCATCAGCTAGTGTTCCATCCTCCAAGAATAGGTATGACCAGAAGGGCAGAGCACCAGGCTCTAAGTCTTAGGGAAGTGTTTCAGGCACCAACACTTACCCCACTTGCCCTAAGTGTGGTAAGAACCATCCGGGCGTGTGTCTTGCAGGAAAAGAAGGATATTTGGATGTGGTCAGTCTGGTCACAGGTTGAGGGACTGTCTTTCTAGACAGGGTCAAGGAGGTGGTAATGGTAGAGCTCAGTCTACAAATTCAACAGCACCAGCAAGTCCCTAACTCAGTAGGGTAACTCATCTGGTATAGGTGGCGATCAGCGCCAGAACAGACTTTGTACTCTTCAGGCTCGCCAGGATCAGGAAGGTTATCCTGATGTAGTCACTGGTACGTTACAAGTCTTTGACCTTGATGTTTATGCATTGTTAGATCCAGGGGCTACTCTTTCTTTTGTAACACCTTATATAGCATTCCAATTCAGTGTCAATCCAGAAACTCTCTCAGAACCCTTCTCAATCTCTACTCCAATCGGTGACCCAGTTATAGCTAGACGGGAATACAAAAATTGCCCTATCATAGTCTCTCAGAAAGTCACCTCAGCAGATCTAGTAGAGTTATAAATGATAGACTTCGATGTCATTCTAGGCATGGATTTGTTACACTCATGTTATGCCTCAGTCGATTGTAGAACTAGGATTGTTCATTTTCAGTTTCTAAACGAACCAATCTTAGAATGGAAGGGCAGTAGCCTAGCGCCTATGGGTCGATTTATTTCTTACCTTAAGTCCAGAAAGATGATATCTAAAGGTTTCATCAGACCTAGTATTTCACCATGGGGTGCACCAATATTGTTTGTAAATAAGAAAGATGGTTCTCTCAGAATGTGCATTGACTATAGACAATTGAACAAGGTCACAATCAAGAATAAGTATCCCATCCCCAGGATTGATGACTTGTTTGACCAACTTCAGGGTGATAGTCATTTCTCAAAGATAGACCTCAGATCGAGTTATCATCAGCTCAGAGTCAGAGATAGTGACATTCCGAAAATAGCCTTCAGAACTCGGTATGGTCATTATGAATTTGTAGTTATGTCGTTTGGACTAACCAATGCTCCTGCAGCTTTCATGGATTTGATTAACAGAGTGTTCAAACAGTACTTAAACTTATTCGTTATCGTCTTCATTGATGATATCCTCATTTACTCTAGGAGTAAGGAAGAACATGCAAGTCATTTGAGAGTTATTCTGCAGACACTCAAAGATCGCCAGTTATTCGCTAAGTTTAATAAATGTGATTTTTGGTTTCAATCCATTGCTTTCGTTGGTCAGATTGTATCTAGCGAAGGGATCCGCGTAGATTCACAAAAGATAGAAGCAGTGAAATAATGGACCAGACCTACTTGTGCTACAGATGTCAGAAGTTTCTTAGGTCTAGCAAGTTATTACAGAAGGTTTGTGGAAGTATTTTCATCCATAGCCTCACCATTGACTAGGTTGACTCAGAAGATGGTCAAGTTCCAATGGTTAGATGATTGTGAGAAAAGCTTCGCAGAATTGAAAACTATATTGACTACAGCTCCTGTCTTGACTCTACTAGAGGGTTCAGATGGTTATGTGATCTATTGCGATGCATCTAGATTTGGCCTTGGTTGTGTGTTGATGCAAAGAGATAAGGTTATATCTTATGCCTCTAGAAAGCTTAAGGTGCATGAGAAGAACTATACAACTCATGACCTCGAGCTTGCAGCAATGGTGTTTCACTCAAGATATGGAGACACTACTTGTATGGTGTTCATGTAGATATGTTCAACGATCATAAGAGCCTTCAGTATGTGTTCACCCAGAAAGAGTTGAATCTTCTCCAGAGGAGATCGCTTGAGTTCCTTAAGGATTATGATATGAGTGTGCATTATCATCCTTGAAAGGAGAATGTAGTGGCCGATGCTCTAAGTAGATTATCTATGGGTAATGTAGCACATGTCGAGGAAAAAAGAAAGGAGCTAGTGAAGGATGTTCACAGGCTTGCTTGCTTGGGAGTTCGCCTTATGAGCATATCAGACAGCGGTGTAACAGTTCAGAATGGGGCAGAATCATATTTGGTAGTGGAGGTTAAGGAAAATCAAGAGAGTTATCCGATCTTGCTTGAACTAAAGGGTGCAGTCAACAATCAGAGAGTGGAGGTTTTCTCCCAAGGGGGAGATGGTGTACTTCTCTACCAAGGTAGATTGTGTGTTCCTGATGTGGGAGAGTTGAGGCAGCATATTTTTGCAGAAGCTCATAACTCCATGTATTCTATTCATCCAGGTGCCACTAAGATGTACCGCGATCTGTGGGAAGTCTATTGGTGGAATGGCATGAAGAGGGATATAGCAGACTTTGTGAGTAAGTGCCCCAATTGCCAGCAAGTCAAGGTAGAACATCATAAACCAGGATGTATGACAAAAGAGATCGATATTCCTACTTGGAAGTGGGATGTGATCAATGTGGATTTCATCACAGGGTTACCTCATACTCGCAGACATCATTACTCAATTTGGGTGATAATTGATAGGATGACTAAGTCTTCTGGTTTTTTGGCGGTCAAGACTACATATTCGGCAAAGGACTATGCCAAGCTTTACCTTACTAAAATTGTGAGGTTGCATGGGGTTCCTTTGTCTATCATCTCAGATAGAGGTCCTCAGTTTACCTCTCATTTCTGGAAGTCATTTCAAAAAGGTCTTGGTACTCAAGTTAACCTTAGTACAGCATTTCATCCACAGACGGATGGGCAGGCAGAGCGTACCATTAAGACCTTAGAGGATATGTTGAGAGCTTGTGTGATCGATTTCAAAGGTAGTTGGGATGATCATATTCCTCTTTTTGAGTTTGCCTATTATAATATCTATCATTCCAGCATTCAGATGGCCCCTTATGAGGCTTTATATAGGCGTAGATGTAGATCTCCTGTTGGTTGGTTTGAAGTAGGTGAAGCAGCTTTGATAGGGCCAGATTCAGTCCTTTATGCTATGGAGAAAGTGCAACTAATTAGAGATAGACTTAAGACAGCCCAAAGTCGTAAGAAATCTTATGCAGATGTAAGGAGAAGGGAACTAGAGTTCCAAGTTGATGATTGGGTTTTTCAGAAAGTCTCACCTATGAAAGGGGTGATGAGATTTGGAAAGAAAGGGAAGCTCAGTCCTAGATATGTAGGCCCTTACAAGATCTTGAAAAGGATTGGCAAGGTGGCATATGAGTTAGAGTTGCCAGCAAAATTAGCAGCAGTGTCTCCGGTCTTCCACATCTTACTCTTGAAGAAGTGCGTGGGTGACCCAGCCTCTATAGTGCCATTAGAGAGTGTGGCGGTGAAAGATAGTCTTTCTTATGAGGATGTACCAGTTGAGATTCTTGACCGTCAGGTTAGAAGGTTGAGAAACAAAGAAGTCGCTTCAGTCAAGATTTTGTGGAGGAATCAGTCCGTAGAGGGAGCTACTTGGGAAGCAGAAGAAGCCATGAAAGCCAAGTATCCTTACCTTTTTCCTTTTGATTCCACTCCAGCTTGAGGTAATAGTTCCTCTTCAGTTTTACAGTCATTCATGCGTAAATTCAGTTTTAGAATCATGTTCCCTCAGTGTTTCATTTTTAGCGTAATTGCATGTACTCAGAACTCAGTTTTTAGTGTTTAGAGTGGGGTTTGCATCTCTCTCCCTCTATTTCAGCTAGTTTAGTCTTTATTCGAGGACGAATGTTCCCAAGAGGGAGATAATGTAACACCTCATAGCCAAAACAGACCAAAAAATTAGTTTTTAAGAAAAATCTGCAGGTGCTACCAACGGTGGAATCAACGGACCGTAGCCTGAACCACGGTCCGTCCTGCACAACCATCGATGGGATCAGAAACTCCCAAAAATTTCAGCCTAGAAAAATTGGTTAAGTCTTAGACGACGGACGGACTTACGGTCCATAGGTCAAACGACGGTCCGTAGTCCGTGACCGTCCATCAAGACTCTCTTCAACCACTCTCTGACAAGAGCTATGGATGACCAACATGGTTTGTAGGTGGACCTATGGTCCATAGGTGGAAAATTTGCAGCCAGTTAAAGGGAAATACAGTTGGTCCAACTTAAAATGATCATAACTCTTAGCAAAAAATGAATTAGGTCTCCTATGACCTACCCACAGATATATAATTGAATTATCTTTCCATATCCACCAACCTTGCTAAAATCAGACCTCCGAGTAAAAAGTTATGCCCATTTTGGTAAAGGCATGTCGAACAGACCCTCACGACGGACCCAACGACGGGGCGTTGGCGCACGACGGACTGTCAGTCCTGGCCGTCGTGAGGCCCGACAGCAACCTTCCCAGGGGTCTTTTGACCTTTCCCACTCCGTTTAAACCTTAAGTTACGTCGTTTTGACCCTAAATCATCAGATTTTAGTCAGTTTAAGCCTAGAAACGTAATTAAAACATATCCAAGTCAAATCATTAAATCAAAACTTAGAAAATTAGACGCAAGAGAGGAGAACCCTAGTTCAAGAACGCCACAAGCTCCAGCTGTTCCAGCCCCAAACTTAAGTATTTTTCCGTGGATTTCATCACCAGGTATGTGGGATTTCACTAGTGGGTTCCTTTCACCCATTGGGTCCTTAGTTTCAGTCAGTTCTTGATACTCTTATCATGATTAAACCTAGGTTTTCTAGAACTTTGATATAACTTGATGAATTTATTAAATATATGTTCCAAATCAGATTATCATGTTATTACTACAATTATCGCATGAATTTCAGAATCCTAGATTAGCATTTCTTTAGTTCTTGAATTACACATGCTAGGTCATATATTTCAGACACTTCAGATATACATGCCTTAGTTATAAATGTATAATTACCAGATTAATTGTTGCATTCTCAGTTTGCATGTTCATTTTTGAGCTATCTAGTATTTACAGAAATTCATATATAATCAGTTAATTTACAGAATTCGTTAGGAGTAGCATAATACCGAGTTGGACTAGGGTTTAGCGTACCCAATAGTCCCAGAACTACTAGCCAAGTAGGTTGTAAGTCCCCTCTGTGGGCAATCAGTTTAGTGATCACGCCAGCATGCCCTTATACCTTTGGCAGGGTATATTGGGTCCTCTCGATGGGGAGTATACATCGGACTCCACATTTAGCTCATGTGGTTTTTTATCGGTCATTAGTAGCTCCCACAGTTCAGTCAGACTCTCTGCATTGACCATTTATCAGTATAATCAGTATTCAGTTTCAGCATGTTATAAATTGGTCATTGCATCCAGTTAGCTCAGAAATCAACACATCACGTTCAGATTATTATACTTGTTTTTGTGCTTGTTCAGTTATGTTTTATATCAGCTTTACTATATCCTACATGCTCAGTACCTTTCAAGTACTGACTCATACGTGCGCTACATCTTTTCGTGATGTAGGTTCAGGTTCTCAGCATCTAGATCACGCATAGATCGATTTCCCGATCTCCAGTTCAGCAGATTCAGTGGTGAGTCCTCATTCTCCGAGGACAACAGTCATGAGTTTCATTTCAGTCTTTAGTAATTTAGTTTCAGTTTTTGCTAGATTTAGCTGGGGCTTGTCCCAGTATTTCTAGTCTAGTTTAAAGGCTATTTTCAGACATAGTTAGATTCAGCTTAGTATTGAGTTAATATTTCTTTTGTATTAAACTCATTATTTTCAAATATCTCAGTTATAGATTATGGGTATTCCCCATCTTTTTCATTTTAAGTATGATTTAGCTTCCGCAACAGTTTATTATATTTAGTATGCTCATGGTCATGCTAGCAGGGTTAGCTTGGGATCACTTGTGGTCCTAGGTTCCGTGTCCGCGTCTCGGGGGTAGCTCGTGGCGTGACAGTTCGTGTGTTGTAATTTTAAAAGAAAAGTAGCATTTGTGAGGAAGTGTGCTTAGGTAGGTTTCACCTTGGGGGAAGAGATTGGGGTTAGTGGTAAGGAACTTGTGATGGTGTACTATGTGACCGTGATTGAGTAGAATGACGAGGAAGTAACAGTGAGTAAGGAGCGGTCAGTTGAACAGCCGGAGGGTGGAGAAGGGGGTTCATTAAGGTATTAGCATGTTTTAAGCTATGATCATGAACCGGGAGAGTAAGTTTGTTGAGAAGGCAGTTAGTAATTAGAGAGTTTGTGTTCTAAGAAAGGGTAATTGTGGTGAAGCGAATGGTATAATGCATGATCTTGCTAGTTGATTTCTTATGTTGTGTGGTGGACGTCGGGTTGAACGATGATGTCTTCAGTATGTCTGTTTGTACTAATACTACTCTTGCTATGTCTATTTTGACCTAATATGGATGCTTGATTGGTGAGGTTTCATCAGGTGAAGACGAAGAGAAATTCTCCAACAGCTTCTATTCTTCCTTCCGCATGGTGGGAGCTGTGTCTTTTATTTATATTTTCCAGTTGTACTCTTAGTAGCTCTTGTACCTGTTTAGAATAGATCCATGGGAGTTATTAAATTACTTTACAAGTTTTAACTCAGGTGTGTACGAACGAGTTTTTTTTAAGAGATATGTTATTGGCAATTATCTTTATTTTCTTAAATTTTCCGCATGTTTAGACTTTTGGGATATGAGGGTTCTCCTAATTAGGTGTTAGAGTGAAAGCTCGCACGGCCCAGTGGGTTGGGTCGTGACACCCCACCCCTAACCTCAACGCCCCACCAGCCCCCCCCCCCAAATAATAATAAATTTAAAGTTTGTTTTAAAAAAATACTTTCAATTTCAAAATTTTGTTTTTCACCCCACCCCCACCCT
>NC_028641.1:54084605-54101284 GCF_001406875.1 Solanum pennellii | reverse complement strand
CTCCCCCCCCCCCCCCCCCAAAAAAAAAATAAGTTTATTTTTAAAGAATATTTTCAATTTCATCTCATATATTATTTTCTACTCTCTAGTAATAAAAAGAGATATTTCTCAGAAATAATATTCAATCATAAATCAAATACTAAAAAAATCTTTTCAGGAAAATATTTCTTACTCACCAACAAAAAATGAGAAAACAAATAAAAAAATCTACTTGTTTTCGAGGAAAACATTTTACATGGAAAAACATTTTCTTTCATACGAAACACACCCTTAATTCATCTCATATCAATATGGTGATAAAATAATCTTAAATATTTGCTAAATTTCATGTAATTTTATTCTTAAGAAGTGAAACATGACAATTATTTAAATTGTCCAAATAAATCACTACCACCCAACATTCATGAAAATGTTATGCTTACACTTCCTGTGAGATAATATCCATAACTAAGCATATTAAAATGGACAAAATTTAAATTAAACATACAAAGTTTTTATAAATAAATAATTAAAAATATAAATAAATTATAAGTTTAAAGTGCAAGAAAGTTATAATCAATAATTAATAGTATATTTTATTAGGTAATTGTGGTGTTTTTATTTTTAATAATTATATTTTAACAAACATAATTATATATTTGCAAATAAAGATCATTTAATGAATATATATATATATATATATATATATATATATATATATAAAGAGAGAGAGAGAGAGAGAGAGAGAAATAATGTCATTTTTAATGTTTATAAAAAATATCAGTTGTGTTATAAATCCATTGAATTGTGTGAATTGTCCTTTAGATATACTGAAGACTTAATTGTATTCATTTATACATGTTTCCAAGGTGATAAGAACCATTTGGATAACTATATATCTACTAATTTGTGACCTTTGAAAGTGATATCTCAATACTATAAATAGAGATATCACTCACCATTTGGATGATACACTTGAATAGAAGAAAAGTGTTCTCTCTTCCATCTTACTTCTCTTGTCTTCTTCTTTTTATATTATACCCTGAGCTTATTATTATAACATGTTATCAGCACGAATATGGTCTAAAGTTGTAGCACTTCGCAAAAGTGTTGTAGTTGAAACACTCTTAACCAGGAATAGTAACTATTTATTTTTTGTTGTTACACATGCATATTTTCAAAAGTTCCTCTCATAATAATAATTTATTTTAGGATATATGAAAAGGTAGAACATATTGGTTTGTTTTACTTTAACAATTTTATTCATTGCTCTATGATTAGACTAACAGTTCTTTGTTTCAGAAAAGAATTCAAGGATAAAGAAGTAAATTTTCATGTTGATTTTCGTAGTATTAATTAGGAGGAACTTATTAATATTTATAATTACTAGAGGTGAGAACTAAATTTTCTTCTATAATTTTTGATATTTTTTAAAGGCTCATGGCTGAGTTTTATTGGTATTGACTTATATGACATTGATTAAAGGGAAAGACGATAGATTCAAGTCCCATAGCACCAAAAGGGTAAGAAATCAAGTTAAAGTCCGGATGCACCATAACGAAAAATGTTTAAATGTAAGACGGTAGATTCATGTTCTATCACACCCAGAAGATAAGACATCAATTTTGAGTTTTGATGCACCATGATTGGGTTCAAGTCCCATAAAATTATGGTGTAACACGCCTTATAAGGGTAAGACATTGAGTTTGATTCGATGCACCTTAGTGATGATAAAATGATGACTAAGACAAAATAATATATTTTTATGAGTAGTCTTAAAATTCGTCTCATTGAATTTGCTCCATTCCTTAAAGCGAATGTGGTAGCAATATATGAAAAGTTGGAAATCCACCAAATTGCTCCATTCTATCATATGGATGTAGTAGTAATAAATAATAAGTTTGATAGATGAAAAGTAATTTAATGTATGAAAAGGGTGTGGATGAATAAAATTATAATAGTCATCATTGTGGAAATTATAAAAGGAGAACACAGTGGGTTCTCCAAATATTTCTTCAAACTGTGAAGGTAATTTTTATCATCATAAGGGTATGAAAGTTCATTGCACCCGTGATCATTGTGCGACCTAATAATTTGATAAATTTATAAAAATTCTATATCAAAATAAAGAATGTAAAGCGATGGTGCTACTTATCTTTCAAAATGATGTTGAGGTGTGTCATGTAAATATGTCAATATAAAGGTATGGCATGTATAAATGGTTATGGTTAACTCATGAAGAGATTGTGACTTGTAATAAGCATGTGGATGTTTGTCAATTCTTGAAAGTGAATGTTTCAATATATGAAGGAAAAATATGAATAAGAATATATTCATGTATGGTTGGAAATATGCCACAACTCACCTCTACGAGAGGTTTGAGGAAATAAATAAATTTTATTTGGAAGGAATGACAAATGGTCGTGTACGTTTATATGATATAAATATTGTGGTATGTTTACTGTGAACTGCCGAAACGTCAAAAGAAAGAAATAATTCTTGTTTATAAAGGTTGTAGTCATTATTGTGTGACAATACAAATTTGTCATTAATTGTGTGCCTATGATACAAAAAAAGTAAAGCAAGAAACATCTCTTGCTCGTAATGATTTTGACCATGACAATAATAATATAATTTCCTACTTGAAGGAGATTCTCACCATAGGGATGGTGTCATGCAATATGTGATAGAACACAAAATTAATATCAAACTCTAACAAGTTGTGTTATTACCGGAGGAATAATAATGGAGTTGTAGTAAGTCCCAAAAGAAACTTTTTAAGTTTCGGATGAATTGAAAAGAAATATTGAGACAATAAATTATGAAAAGATCTATTATCTTCAAATTACTACAACTGAAGCGGGTTAAAAATATTTATATAAAAGAATACTCGTCGTTTCCGCTTGTTTGTTGCAAACAAAATATGGATATACTGATGAAATCACATGCAAAAGTAAATTATAAGTGTACTGAAATAAAGATCAGTTTGCATGACCATTTGACCATTCTGATTTAAATGTGATGCAAATATAATTGACAATTCATGTGAATTATATGATAAAGAAATAAAAGATTTTTCAAGAATTCTCTTGTTTTGCTTGTTCTCTTGATTAAATTATCATTATACCAGCTAAGGTTAGGATTGTATTCCCTGAAATTATTTGGAACAGATAAAAAGGTGAATATGGGTTCAGTCACCTACCATGTGGATCATTTCCAACTATATAATAGATGCATATATGTGATGGTCACATGTGGTTTGTTGTCAACTTACAAAATTGTATTTGTAAGATTGTTTACTCGAATGGTTATTAAGAGAGTTTCAAAATATTAAATTATACTGATAATTTTGGTTGGTTTTCCCATAAGATTTTCCTAGTAGGATTTTAACGAGGTACATTATCTATGGACATTCAAGGGGGAGTTTTATAAATCAATTGAATTGTGTGGATTATGCTTTAGATATATTCAAGATTTAATTGTATTCATGTATACATGTTTCCAAGATGATAAGAACCATTTGGATAGCTATGCATCTACTAATTGGTGACCTTTGGGAGTGATATCTCAGCACTATAAATAGAGTTATCATTCACCATTTGGATGATACACTTGAATAGAACAAAAGTTTTCTCTCTTCCATCTTATTTCTTTTGTCTTCTTCTCTTTATATTATATTTTAAGCTTATATTTTATAACAAATTGCATATAGAAGTAAAATTTATCTATTTTTCATATTATATGATTTTATCAATGAAGGGTAATTAAACTTCACATTAATAAGTATATCATCGAACTTTTCTATACTTTAATGTAATGTTTGAATTATTCAATAACTAGATAGGCACGGCCCGTGCCAGCACGGCCCACAACTGGATACTTTATGTAGTGAATGCTTTGCATAGTCATTTGTTGACAAACCAAATGATAGCAACCAGAGTAATTAAAAAGAAGGAAACAATAGCACATGAAAAATCATACAGTTGAACTTGCATAAGCTTATATGATTGGTATAGTGAAAATTATATATCACAATTCTGCTAGTTTAGAAAAAAAGGAAATGTTAGGAAAAGACAAATACATATCTTTTAGAAAAAATTATGCACAAGTGGTACAAGCGAAATAGTAGTGTCTTCTTGTGCTTCCCAACAACTTTTACTACATAGTTCTTCCAAATTTCTCGAGCTTGTTAGCTAGATCAACTCCGACTTCTTTCTCTAAAAAGCTGGTCCATTAGTCTTTCCTGTACAATTTAATGACACTGTATAAAAATCATACAACATAACATAGCAAACCAACTTTCATCGTCGATTGCTTATCCCTTCACTCATTTAATTATGCGCATGACTTCAGTGAATTTTGATTTGGTGCTTGCAAGAGAACATGTTTTATGTTCTGAATTATACATACAATCACTCATTTTACTTGATAAGAATCCAGTTGAGTAAATAGAAGTAATGATTTTATGTCAACCAAAAAATCCAAATCATATCAAATGAATTAAGCCCATCCTTGTCGTAACCATTTCTCTTGATACTTCTACGTCTTCTACCTCTCTCCATTGTTTCCTTGAAAGAGGAAATGACGGAGTCAGAAACTTCATACCTGAAAATTTAAAATTAAGAGTGAATTCGCCCTTAACTGAACCTTATACAACATTTTTGAATATTAGCAATCATTTTTGAAAAACTAATTGAGTTGAATGCATAAATTTCAGCAAAAGGAGAAGTAACACAAAAATATTAGCTATTACAAACAATAAAACAGTAGTGACATTGAATTTTAAAAAAAGTTGAACTTATAAAGCAACACAAATTTGACAAGTAATTAAAGAAGCCACTATAAAGGCAAAAAATTTACACATATGTAAGAATGTTAATGAACACTGCCTTGCATATATGGAAGCAATCAATTCCTTCATTTCTTATTTTAAGTAGAATTTTTTAAATCTATACAGCAAAATTTTTCTAAAGGTAGAGTGTCATTCTTGTTATGTATTATCCTGAAAAATGACAAATAAGAAAATGCATTCTCTAAATGATTATCTTTCTTTGTCAAAATGTTTGATATTTGCTTTCTGATAGGTACATTGAGTAAATAAGAACTTAATATCCTTCAAAACAAAGAAACATTCGATTGGATCCTACGTTTCTCAAAAAAACATTGAGCATTTTTTTGGAAGAATCACATTTACATGGCATTATATATTCCAGTAAAAGGAACTACATCAAATTATTTGTTTGAATAAACAAATGCTAAGTTTTTCACACTCTCATCATGGTCATGGACATAGATTTTCAAAAAGAAGAGCAGGAGGAACATTTCAAGTACATCTTATCACTAATCAAATAGACCAGAACATACTTATCCAGACTTCTCAAAATGATAAAAAGAGAAGCTACCTTCCCATGTTGTGACGCATAATTTGTTTTGATGATAGCATACAGGTGAAATCAAGTGGGTTGAAGAATTCATACATTACAAAAAATAGTTAAAATGTTATACTCAAAGAAACATTCATATACAAAATGAAAAGATAGTAGAGCACTTCGCAAGGTTTATAGAAAGTCGAATCTATGATGATCTATATGCAACTCCATTAAGTGTTCATTATCAAAACTGGAGTTCGGTGACTATTCCTCTGGATTTGTTTTTCACAACTTAAATTAATGATTAATACTGATAAATATAAAGAAATATCATCCGAATTTTACAACTTATAGCTCAAGATTATAAACATCTAGTTGGCACCACTGCCAAATTATAATTGCAGTGAACATGCTCGAGAATCCAATAGCTCCCAAAGTAACATAATATCATCATATTAGTTCTCCTCAAAATAGCCCAGTTCAGCCCTTCATTTTCCCTTTTTAGTTGTAACAACACTTTATCGTCCTCAAAATAAGCAATTTCTAACAAAAAAAAAACAAATTTGATTGCAATCAATATATACAGCATCCTTCCAGAAAAATTGATTATTTCACATATTAGACTTTTTCTTAAGACAAACCAACTTAAATGGTGAAACAATAAAATGGAAGTACCACATCAGGATAGAAAAATATAGCAACTTTAAAAATGTTCAACAGATGAAGAAACTGATGAAATTTAGAGACCCACAAAAGGGAAAAACTGATTTTTTTTTTCTTTTATGTATGAGAGAGAGAAAGAAATAAGAACGAGAGTAACTTAAGAAAACAAAATGGGCATGACCAGAAGCTCCATGCTTGTTAACATGTATCCACCATGAAAGAGCGAGCAAAGGACTTAAAATTCTCATAATACCAGTTCCAATCTGAATTGGGGGATTAGGACAAATGCATTTTCATTCAAAGGGCCAAAGTTTAACATCAAATACAAACTAAGCATCATTCTAACCAATTACCAAGTTCAATAGTATAGCCAACGACCTTCAACTCTCACAAAACCATGCTCAAACTCGGCCCTTGATTTTACATGTTATTAGTTGCATTAGTGTCTAATATAGATTTAGTACAATTGCAGACTCAGGATTCCTTTTCTAAAAAAAATTTAACATGTTAGGCTCGAGGCCTCTTTCAGACTCAGGAGTCAAGATCAACATGATAGTATATTTAGATAAAGAGGGAAATGTAAGCCTTATGAAACAAAATCATAAAGCAATATGATATGAGAACTACTATTTTACTAACTGCAATAATCATACTAATAATATGAATCAAGAGATAAATTACAATACAAAAATTTCTTTATTAGACTTTGTAAGAATTAGAGAGTGAAGTGTATCTTTAGGTATAACCCCTTCTTTTTTCAAAACAACTGAAAATAAGACGAAACATTTCTTTACCTGTAAGTTGACAAATTGAGGCGGTCAAGAACTCTCAAAATTAGCATAAAAATCCTTGGTGTAGTGAGTCCTCACATTGAAAAGACTTCTAATGACAGTGAACTGTGTAGTGAGTTCTCCTACACTTGGCAGATTTTTCCTAAAGTAAATGTGTTATATGCTCAAGACATTAATGTTGAAATCCTCATTCTTAGCACATTAGAAACATTTATTTTCTTAATTATACTACACAAGGGCTAAACCTCAAAGATCAATCACGAGCAAGAATATATAACTGAAATGGATATAAAACACATAAGCAGTAGTTATTAATGTGGGAATCCCAAGTCCTCAGCAACTTCAAAATGCATAATGAAGACAATAAAGGTAAATATAAATCGGACAAAAGAACAATCACTAGCAAGAATATATAAATGAAATGCATATAAAACACAAAATTAGTGATAATTAGTGTGAGAATCCCATATCTCAGCAACTACAAAATGTATGATGAAAGACATTAGAAGGTAAATACCAAACGGAATCACAAGCAAAAATATATAACTATACTGCATATAAAACGCAAAAGCAAAAACAATCACGGACAGATCCAACATATGGTCAGGGAGTTCATTCAAACTCCCTACAATAAAAAAACGATTAAAATGAAAATTACCTCAAAATTTCCTATTCAAATATGAAATTTCGTCACCAAATTGATGCATCAGCTCAGACTCGAATCACTCACCTCTAATTTTCCATCAATTGCTCTCCATTTGTAAGTCTCTTCTTCTCCTTCTCCGCCAAGAGCAAGAATAGAGAGAATGAAAAATAAAAAAGTAGAAAAAAGAACCAAAGCAAAATTATTGAAAATTAGAAGGTATTTTACAGTGAATATGGCTTAAATGGTATAGCACAACAAACAAAACTTCTCGTACAACTCTAGAATGCAGTGTTAGTACACCCAAACTCTCGTTTCTAAATAAGAGGATGAAAAATAGAAAAAGTAGAAAAAAGAACCAAAGCAAAATTATTGAAAATTAGAAGGTATTTTACAGTGAATATGGCTTAAATGGTATAGCACAACAAACAAAACTTCTCGTACAACTCTAGTATGCAGTGTTAGTACACCCAAACTCTCATTTCTAAATAAGAGGATACAAAATTTAATATAAATAATATTGAATCAAAATTAATTACATTTATAATAGTTATCTTTCTATTATGGATAAATAACTAGCATGTAATTTTAATGCTTACTATCTTTTAAATTGAAAGAACACACAAAAAAATTGCATCATTGATTTCTTGTGATAAGTTAAAATATATATAATTACATTTGTAGTAACGTTGCAATACCGTAATAGATTGATATTATTGTATAATAATTGTTTAATCTAAAAGTAGAGTAAATATTTATCAATAAAATTCATTCTAATGACATTCGTATTTTTTATATTATTGGTTTTTTATTTGGTTAAATATATTTAAAAGAATATATTCCTCGAAGTTTTCAACGAAAAAAAGTTCTTATATTCGAAAGAAAAAACTTCTAGTATTATATTTAAAAAATTCAAGTATGTATTCCTCAAAAAATCTCCAATCAAATTCACTATTATAATATCACCAAGTAATTCTAAAAGTAAAATAAAATTCCAAGTAAATCCTCAAGAAATGAATTCCCAACAAAATTTGTAGAACATGATTCCCCAGGTCATATAACATATAAAATTCTTTCTAAATAATTTTTTTAAGTTATTATTTCTAGCTGGATCACGAAATAAGTCCATTTAGAAATTTCCTTTCAAACAAATTTAAAATTAATGTTTTTTAATTACTTGCGAATTTACCTATGAAAATGGTACTTGCAAATTATTTGCCCAAAATAATTCTTCAGGTAGTAATTTTCAAGAAAAAAAAGGTGCCAAATTTACTTACAAATTTTTGTAGGAAAATTTTTTTGTAGGTAGAAAAGACTAAAATTTAGAATTTCATATTTTCACATGAAATTCGTAAGAAATTTCTGGGAAAATAATCCCCAAGTAAAATCTCTAAGTAATTTATAGTTTTATGATAGGATTTATGGGTCGCGAAGCCACAACATAGTTGAGCGGGTATAAGAATAAGAAAACAAAACACGTCTGATAGAAAATCAGCTAAACTATTATTTGATCAGGAGAAGATTTTCATACAATGGCCACAAACACAGGATGATAAACTCTCTTCATTTATATTTTGATAACACATGAAATAATTCATAAACAAAAATGAAATAATAATCTTATGATAGAGTTTAGAAGAATACTCTAGAATAATGACGATTGTACTTATCTCTATGATACCACAATATGTTTTATTTCAATAGTGTTGAACACATGTTAAAAACATCCAGGGGTGTTATTTATATACTTTAAAATTACCAGGAAAAGGTCATAGTTTTTCTTAGTCTGGTTCATCTCACACTGCAAGGTAGAGAGATTCGCCCTAGCCCTCGCGCTACGAGATTTTCTACTTTTCCTTGCCCTTTCTCCTGGAAGGGGCTAAATATTTGATGAGATGTAATTTTGACCCTTTTTTACTTTATACTTCTTTAAGCGAGATTCTGACTTTTGATTGGACTTTCTTTTGAGTTTTGTCAACTTTTTACTCCATACTCGATCAATTTCACCTACAATGCACAAATACATTACATGAAATCAAAATCATATAATTTAGTAAAAACAAATAGCATCAAGCTAGAAATGGCTCAAAACAATGATCAAATATAGGCAATATAGTTAAAAAGTGTAATTTACCAAACATCAGTGACTCACTCTAGGCCTCTAACCTACCTATATGGTTGGTGAGTGCATACATAATACCTTCTCCTATATAGACTCGCAAGCTAACTCTACTCAATCTAGTCATAAGCATTAATATATTCATATATAAAACACATGTTCGACTCAAATTCTTTTGACTTTTCTCTATCGCATGATTCTAGAAGAAGAATGGTTACCATTCCTAAGTATGATGTATCATCCCCACACCCCTAGATTGCTTGTTAACTCTTGATTTCATTTCGATTCTAGTTTAGTTGCGATAACTGATAACCAAATCTTTATATTATGTTGGTGATATCATCCCCTAATTGTTCTAACTATTAAAATGAACTAATTTACAGTCCAAATATTTTTATATTTTTATAAACAATTCTTTACTATAAATCATTCCATGTAGGATTCAACCCTGACTCTTTGTTAGACTTTTTTACTAATATGATTTCTCACTCTTTTAATTGATTTTGGAGGGTGATTTGAGCGTTATCAGTAGTCTGAGAATTCTCTAAAGAAATTATTTTCCTTCAATATTTCCTAAAACTTGGTATCATACCAATTTTTTCGTTCTTAATCTGGATTAGGTGAAGAAAAAATATAACATCCAAAACAAATGAAGGTACCGATTCTTTATTTTTCTTAATCCATTTTTTATGAAAATAATTTTAAATATTGGAAGATAACAATGAGAACATATTTCAAAGATGAAGGTTTATTCTATTGTTGCAAATGACTTTGAAAAGTCAAAAAGATGGTAAACTCACGACAGAGATAAAAAAATCTTGAGTCTAAATATCATCAAGATGCAAAAGTCTTGAGCAAAATCAAAATGATAGTCTCAAGAGAATATTTTACAAAAATTGCTACTTGTGAAACTGCAAAGAAGGCTTGAGAGTCTCTGAAAACTGAGGTGTATGGTGATGAAAAGGTACGCACTATGAATGTTCAAACTTTTAGAAGAAAGTCTTAAAATTTGAAGACGATAGAACCTGATAAAGTAGAGAAATATTGCGCATGAGTCATGAATATTGCTAATGAAATGAGAAGTCGTGATGATACAATTTCTGACCAACAAGTTGTCAAAAAGACTCTAAATAGTGCCACCGATAGATATGAGGTTATTGTTTTTATCACTAAGGAGATGAAATATCTTTCAAACTTTCCATCAAAGAGCTAGTTGAATCATTTCGTGCATATGAGAAGCGAAGATTTTTCATGTAGATTAACCCAAAGAGACGACGTTCCAGACCAAAACCAACGAGAATTCTCAAAATTTCTCAAAAAATCAACAAAAGAAGTACAATTTAAAAAAGAAGCAGGATCGGGATGGTTCTTCTAAGAATGTTGAAGAAAAAAGTGTGAAAAGTACTATTTTTTTTTTTTTGTAAAATTTCCAAAAGATTAATCATAATCCAAAAAAAATGTTGGCACACAGGTAAACCCAAATGTAACTTTGTAAAAATATTGGTCATATTAAGAAGGATTGCTAGAACAAGCAACAGGAGCAAGCAAATTTTTGTGATAGAAAAGAGGAAGAAAATATTTTCTTTACTTTTCAGCTAAGCTTCACCAAAAAAAATGAATGGTATGTTGACAACAGTTGTAACAATTATATGACTACAGATGAAAAAGTTTTCCTCTCAATTAATAGTAGCATCATTACTACAATGAGAATGAGGAATGGAGCCTAAGTTAATGCAAAATATAAAGGTACAATGTTGATCAACATAAAAGTGAGCAGTAAGTAAATTCACGATGTTCTTTATGTTTCTGACTTGAAAGAAAATTTGTTAATTGTTGATCAACTCATGGAAAATAGTTTTCACTTGTGTTTAGAGATAAGTATTACAAGATTTATAAAATTATACCAAATCAAGTCATTGTAGAAGTAAGGATGATAAAAAGAAATTTTTCTTTACAATTTCATTACAATGCATTAAAGATGAAGTGATAGATGATTCATGGCTTTGGTACAAAAGATTTTTGTCACTAAATTTTTCATGATTTGAAGCTTCTCAAGCAAAGAGGCATGGTGCAAGGCCTTATTGGGATACATACTGAGGTGGATCCATGTGAAAGCTGCATAATGGGAAAGTAATATAGAAAGTCTTTTCAAAAAGGATGTCTTGAAGAGCAAATGTACTTTTGAAACTAACCCATATTAACATCTGCGGACCATTAAAAAACTCTAACTTTGGGTGATCAAAGATATTTCCTTATCTTTATTAATGATTTTTCAACAATGACTTGAGTTTATTTCTTGAAAGAACAGTAAGAAATTTTTTTTATGTTCAAAAAATTTAAAGCCCTTGTTGAGAAGCAAATACGCTGCAATATCAAAATCATTTGCACTAATAGAGGAGGAGAATACACAAAATGAAAATTTGAAGAATATTGCAAAAATAAAGGCATTTAGAAGCAACATACAGCGGGGTACACTCTTCAACAAAATAGTGTATCTGAAAGAACAAATATAATAATTGTTTAAATATTAAGAACTATGATGAATGATAGAGGGATACCAAAATATTTTTGGGTAGAAGTAGTACGTAGAACGGTATATATCCTCATTAGGTTCCTGACAAAGGCATTGCAGGACAAGATACCAATTGAAGTTTGGAGTGGAATGAATCCTTTTGTAAGTCATTTAAATTTTTATGGGTGTATTTTTTATGCTCATATACGTGCAGATAAAAAATTGGATGAAACAAGTCATAAATGTATATTTCTTGATTATAGTGATATGACAAAAGGTTATAGGCTTCTCGATGTCAAAACTAACTAACTTGTTGTTAGTAAAGATGCCCTTTTTAATGAAAAACATAATAAAATTGAATGGATAAAAATGTTGAGAATTCTTTTATCATATACTTAATTTGATGAGTCAAACCAAGAAGAGAATGAGGAAGAAGTTGTCCCTCAAAGGGGTAAAACCTCAAATTCAGATGATGAAGAGTTGTCTTTAAGTGAAACAAAATGTTGAGTAACATCTATTAAAGATGTAACTTTGTCAGTGTTGAGCCCAAAAACTACGAGGAGACGATAAATCATGATGTTGGAAGAAAGTCATAACTAAGGAAATTTGAATGATTGAGAAAAATAATGTGTGGGAGCTTGTGGCTTTATCCAAAGAAAGAGAAGTTGTAAGTCTAAAATGAATTTACGAAAATCAAAATCAATTAGGAAGGAAATATTCAAAAGCTCAAAGCAAGGTTGTTGCTAGAGATTTCATACAAAAAAACAGGCATTGATTTTTATGAAACTTTCTCTCAATTTCCTCGTCTTGAAACATTTAGAATTGTTATTATTGTTGTTGCACAAAAGAAATGAAAGGTTTTTCAACTTGATGTTAAATATCCATTACTTAATGAAAAACATGATGAATAGATTTATGTTGAGAAACCTCAGGGATTTTTTATTCACTGAGGAGAAGAGAATATGTACAGGTTAAAAAAATAATTATGGGCTGAAGTAAGCTCCAAAAGTCTAGTACACTGAAATTGATACATGCTTTCTGAAAGATAATATTTATTAAGTAAAAGAAAAGTCACTTTGTATGTAAAGAAAGAACTTGCAAACATTATCATTGTTTATCCTTCTGTGGATTATCTACTCTTTACAAAAAATGATGTGAAGATGATGTAGAAATTCAAGCAAGATAAGATGCAAAACTATGAAATGAGTGATCTCGAATTGCTACATTATTTGTTAGGCATCGAAGTTTCTCAAGCGAAAGAAGACATTTTTATTTTTCAAAATAAGTGTACTTAAAGTCTTCTCAAAAATTTAAAATGAAGGATCATAGGTTTATGGTCATACCATTTGTACCAAATGAGAAGTTCAGAAAAAATGATGTAGCAAAGAAAGATAATAGGTCACATTACAAGAGTTTAATTGGAAGTCTGTTATATCTTACTTCAACAAGACATGGAATTATGTTTGATGCTAGATTATTTTTTCAAGTTCATGCAAGAACCAAGCCAAGTGTAATTTAGAACTGCAAAGCGCGATCTACGCTACTTGCAAGGAATAATGGTAATGTACAAATTAGTTGATGGATATGAACTTAATTGGTTATTCTGATAGTGATAAGGCTAGAAGTATATATAGATGACATGAAGAGTAATTATGGTTATGCTTTCTTATTTGGTTAAAGTATTTGCTCTTGGTTATCATTATTGAAGCAAAATATGTGTAATACTCCGAAAGTAAAAAGCCTAATCTAGAGCTTAACATGAGAGTCTAAGAGTTGTAGAAATTGTTTAAGGTCAATATAATGTACATAAATCATTTAGGAAGTTTTAGAATCAAAACGTCAAAAAACGTCCATGACGTCCGAAGACTAGTGTAAAAGGTGTTAGCGTGCCTTAGCCTATTTGACAAGGTTTTAGGAGTCGAAATTTGGTGAGAAAGTGTCCAACACGTATTAGAGTTGTTTTAGGGTAGACACGTCTGGGTACGACTCCCCAAGGACCAACCAAAGGGTCCTTGAGGAGAACCCTTGCTTTGTGGCCAACGACGGTTACAGGCTACGAGGCGTGGCCTGATTGACGAGGCGTCGATGGACACCATTGACGTCACTTAGAGATTTTTCCAGAAGGCCATTTTTGGTAGTCTCTCAACAAAACGACGGAGTGCAGGATGGTGGGTAAACAGTTCTCGTCGACTGACCTACAAAGCCCCTAAGTCGAGGTCTCGTAGGTTAGGTCACTGTTTTGCTGCCACATTTTAGGTTAGTCAAATTAATTAATTAGGTGGTTATTTAATTATTTAGGGGCTAAGGAAGGTCTAATTAAGATAGTTAATGACCTATATAAACACCCAATCCTAGTTAAATTAATCTAACTCTCATAATTCCCAAAACCCAATTGCTCTTCCTTCTCTTTCTTTCTCTCTCCCAAAGAAACTCCATAGAAAACCAAGCAAAGGAGGGTTCTATGGCAGAAATAAGATTAATTTTATCCATAAATCTTCATCAATTAGCAAGGTATGGGATCCTCTCACTTTTGGGATTCCTTTCCTCAAAGGGTTTTTTCAAAATTGGCTTCAAAGAGATGAGTTTTAAGTGGTTTTTCTTCTATTACGAATTTCAATCTTCTAAGTAGATTTGTTTATGATTTCTTGAGATTATTATGAAAAGAGTATGATGTATTGTAATTCCATTATGCTAGGGTTGTGAAGTAGATCATGAATTTGACCTAAGTCCCTAACCCTAGGCTATGAACTAGTGATGAATTGTTGTGTAGTGATTCAATCGACTTCATTATTGTGTTAATTACTATTGTGGGATGATAT
The DNA here is from genome assembly GCF_001406875.1 of Solanum pennellii. Classification (NCBI taxonomy): domain Eukaryota; kingdom Viridiplantae; phylum Streptophyta; class Magnoliopsida; order Solanales; family Solanaceae; genus Solanum; species Solanum pennellii. The sequence continues at coordinate 54,086,389 of NC_028641.1, read as the reverse complement.
TATACCCATTTTTGGGTTAAATTGGGTGGTTCATGGTAAGACTATGATGATGTCTTGTGAAGGCGAATGGGGTAAGTCTTGTGATCTAAATTTGTACTTCAATTATGATTTCTTGTGTTTAGTGATGAAGTTATATTGAAGTATACCTTATGATAAGATTTATTAGGGCTGGTATGATTTTGGATTGAAATGTCTTGATTATGTGATTGTGGAATATGCTTAAGATGTAATGATACAAGGTTGGTGATGAAGTACCTATATGCCTTACTATGATATAACGATGTTAATGTGCTACTTAAATATGAGGGATGCAATGAAAGGTGTTCTCATGCAATTCCTATTGCGATATGATTATGAATATATAATGACTAGACCCTATGACCTAAAATAAGTTATGATTGTTAATGAAAGACACTTGAAAAGAGACTCTAGCTTAGCACCGAGTGAACTAGTAGTGAGGAGTGTCTCTTCCCACATAGGGAAGGTAGGTTCACTATTGTACTTATGAGATTGGAGACTATAATGCATGTAGCATAAAGAGGGTCCCAACTACATCTCCTAGTTCTTGAACTATGTTTTCCCCATAGAAATACTAGCTAGTAGATTCACATAGATGTTATGTTCATGTTTTGGTACTACCTTGGCAAGTAGTCCATCTTATTTCGGTGTAGTGTTCCATGACACCGGATTCCACATTGACTCATGTGGTCTATTTCGGTTAAGTCAAGATGTTACTGGAAGTAAAACAAAGTAATATAATTGACTCTAAATAGGATGACTTGAGGGGTTTGACTTCGTCTAGGTGGGGTTATGGGACTCTACCTATACATTGCACTAGTTAACCTTGAAGAGAGTCTTAGAAGAATGTTCTTATATGATTATATGCATATAAATGTAAATGAATGTATATGTTGATCTTACATGTTAATGATACTATGTAATGTTGATTTTACTTATTAACATGTGGTTGGTCTCTATTGTTAAAGTATGATGATGTTTACTCTTAATATAGTATGTGAAGTGGGCATTTCTTGTGGCTCTTGTTGAGTTTACTTGGTTGATTGAGGTTATGGGGCCTTGCTTAGTCATTGCACTAGTGGACTTAATGGGGTTCATGTGTAATGGTCTTGTTTCGGTGATGATGTTATGAACTCTTATACATGCTTGTTAATATTATAACTTGATGATAGAGTTGTCTTGATTATGTGCTTAATTATGTTGAAATGCATGTTGACTTGACTAGACTTAGTAGTGTTAGTCTTGTGATGTACATGGTCTTGACTTAATGAAGATGTACTATTGACCTATATTGGTTATTGAATGTGCATAATGCTTTTCAAAGTAAATTAGCATGCTTTAATGAAATGTCTCATTTTAGCATGATTTCTATGTTGGAGGTGCATATGGTCCTATACTTAGTACAAGTGATGTGTTAACCCCGTTACTCCCTTTTTCCCCAACATTTTAGGTTCCGGTCGTTGAATGTTTCATGATAACTCTTGAAGAAGACTTGAATTCTCATTCTCCAAGTTGGGTAGGTCGTAACCACTTCGAGGAAAATGTCACTTTCTAGCACTGGATGTTGATTAGTCTTAAAGGGAACTTTGTTGATTCTCTTTCATTTGAGTATTATAATTGTATAGCCTATATGTGACTTTATTTGCATTGATGTATGGGTTATGCCCGATTGTTATACTCTTGTGTAGATGGTTATGATATGAGATATCCATTTTAAGAATATGTTATGTATCTTATATATATATATATGTATATATATATATATG
>NC_028641.1:54080356-54084497 GCF_001406875.1 Solanum pennellii | reverse complement strand
ATATATATATATATTTGTGTGTGTGTGTGTGTGTGTGTGTGTGTGCCATAAAAGTAGAAGACTATATATTCTTCTTACCAGAAGGGTAAATGTATACTCGATATAAATATATTATGTGTAAGCGAAAGGTCTAATTTAACCTCATGAAGTAGTGTAGATGAAAAGTTGTAAATTTACCGTGTTTTTAATCTATGAATGTTATGACAAATGCTAAGAGTCTAGTCTTAGTCCTCTTCGACGACGACGACGACGGTTGCGTCTAGGGGGTACTTCTCGGATGTGACAAAATGTCTCAACAGCTAAGGCTACTTTTCAAGCTATTTGTCTTAGGAGTATTTTTTAAGACATTGTGAAAAACAAAAAAGAGGGATATTGTTTTGTATTGCGATAACAAATCATCGATTGCCGTTGCCAAGAATCCATTCAACCATGAAAATAGCATATTTCGTCGATATCATTTTATCCCAGAATCACAAGAGTAAGACGAAATTCAGTTGTGTTATTGACAAGCAGGAGAATAACTTGTTGACATCTTCAGCAAAGCACTTCCTAGAGAAAAGTTTTACTATCTTCAAGAACGCATTGGAGTTTTCAAGCAAATGCATTAAGGTGCATTCACACATTTGATGTTTAGTCTTCCAATATTGTTTCTTAGTTTTTCAAAAAATCTTTTAGAATTTTGTAATACATGTATCTACTAAATTATGATATAATATATATCTAGTTATTTGTTCAAGACTTCTGATTTTATATTTTGAATAATATAAATAGAGATGCTAAGACTTTGATTTTATATTTTGAATAATATAAATAGAGATGTAGTTGATGATTGTAATCATCTCAAGTGTTGTAAGTAGCCTATATAAAACTTGAGCATTCTCTAAAGAAAGTATTCTCCTTTAATATTTTGTATAAGACCGAGTTGTTTCAATTGTACTTAGTGCCTAAGTTTCTGAGTAAAAGGAACAAATTGTGGTTCAATTTCAAAAGGCAGATGCTCTTCCTGAACCAGAGGATATGCCTTGAATAAAACAAGAAAAATATCAGTTAATTTGGAAGGTTGTTGAAAGATATTTTCCCTCCAAGTTTCTTATCCCACCAAGCTTCTTGTCTAAAAATCAAGCTATAGCAATGGCATCCACTTTATCTTCTTTACAAACCATTAATTCTTCAATAACCAACTTCCCTTGTGTTCCAATAATAAAGAAACCAAAGTTGCATATTTCCTTGACAAAAACGTCGATTTCTTCTGTTAGAGTAGTGTGTTGTAGCAGTAGTAGTAGTAGTGCAACGACGTACAATGAGGATGAAGAAATGGATAAGATTAGAAGGCTACAAAATGGATCGGATGTTCGTGGTGTGGCCTTGCAAGGTGAGAAAGGTAGAAGTGTAGATCTTACACCACCTGCTGTTGAGGCAATAGCAGAAAGCTTTGGTGAATGGGTGATTAAAGGGCTGAACAATAAGGAGAAAGTTGTTATGGTTTCTCTTGGAAAAGACCCTCGAATTTCGGGCAATACATTGAGTGTTGCTGTATTTTCTGGTCTTTCTAGGGCTGGTTGCATGGTCTTTGACATGGGACTTGCAACAACACCAGCATGCTTCATGAGCACTATTCTTCCTCCATGTCAATATGATGCCTCAATAATGGTATGAATTTTATATGATTTACTTTCGTGTTTAGTCGGTCTAAAAAAAGTGACATATTTCTATATTGAGTAACTTACCTTTAAAATATTAAATAGATTTCTATCATTCATTTTAAACAACAAGTTATAAAAGTTTTACTTTTTTTAAATTCCATGTCAAGTCAAATTATATCACATAATGCGATGGAGCGAGTATATATCATTTATGTTTCTCTCTATTGTACTTCTAACGGATTGATTCAACATCCAATGACTTGACATATTTTAATTCAACTCTCTGTGGAAGAATTACTCTCATTGTTTATTTTTACTTCATGACCACAATGGACATTGCATTCCCTTTAAAAAAAGAAGGAAGTGCTCAGTTTTCCATGTTAAATGGACTTGAGAAATGACATTTTAATTTCAACTGACATTTTTAAGATACAAAATTTAAAAATATTTTTTTACTTGATGCAGATGACTGCTTCTCACTTACCCTACACTCGAAATGGTCTTAAATTCTTCACAAAAAAAGGCGGTTTAACATCCGTGGAAGTGGAGGAAATATGCTCAGATGCGGCTCGTAAATATGCAAACAGGTTCGTAAAAGTGTCAACGACACTATCGACGCGTCCAACTAAGGTAGATTTCATGAGCAATTATGCCAAGCATCTACGAGATATTATAAAGGAAAGAGTGAACCATCCTAACCATTATGAGACTCCCCTCAAAGGATTTCAGGTTCTTCTCTATTTTACTTATTATATGTTTTGTTTTATTGCATGTCCCTCACACAAATCTTATCTAACTTCCTGAGGACAATAGTGACCATAAAACTCAAATCATATCTTCTTCTCTTTTTTTTCTTTTTTTTTTTTTTTTGGACTTTCTAACTCTTTCATCTCCTTTTTATTGCTGTCCAGTCCACTATAACACTAAAATTTAGTCATGGGTTGCTATTTTGCTTCATTACTAAAATTGACATTTACACAACTCTACGGACATCAATTTAATATAAAAATATTTTTCTTTCAACATGAAAAATTATGTATCGAGATCTTAAAATTTGGTATATATATGATTAGTTTTCTTAGAATTGGCTTGAAAAAAGACAGTCTTTTGTTCTTGATCTCAAAAACAAAAATAAAATAAAAAATTATATTTATGAATTTAACGCTAATATGTTGCTATCACTCGTAACTAAAAGAAAAAAAATTTAATAGTTCATCGTTAATTGGTTGCTAATATGTTGCTATCACGGCGTAAAAAAGAATTTTTCTAAATTTGAAAAAATTGACGGGCGTGGCCTGGGGGCTGAGTAAGGGTAGAGGTAGGGGTGCACAAAATCGAATCGAATTTGACCCAAATCGCAAATTGAGTAAATCAAAAAAAAAACTTGACTATTGATTTGGTTTGACTTAGTTTGGTATCAAATAAAAATCCGACTATATTTGGGTTGGGTTGGTTTTAACTAGAAAAAAACAACTCGAAATTATATATGTTATTTTAAAATTTATTTTATACATAAAAATATTTACTTTGATTTAATTTTAAAATATTTCTTATACTATTTCATAGTTTTATCTTTTAATATATTTTTTCAAATTTTAAACTTAGAATTCAGATTGGTCCAATAAAGAATGTAGTTCATAAATGTAGATAATTATAATAAAACTTAAATTAAAATCAAATTAATACTAATGCAAAAAGAAAATTAATTCAACACTAAGAATGACAATAATGTTGAATATTTGTTCTTTCATTTTACGTTGGTTCAGATGATTAAATATATAATATAATATAATTTTAATTTTTCTTAAATATTTAGTAATGTAACTACTTATTATACATATTTTAGCATGATTTGGTACTTTTAAATTATGATCATTTCCATTATGACTTTACAATATTTATTCTATATGTTGATTTCATTATTATTTTTAAATGAATATTTTTGTGTCATCAATATTCATCTCATATTTTGTGTTATTTTTTGAGAAAAACCTTAGATAGTTGTATTTTAGATGGACTAAAGAAATATTTAAAGTACAAGTTAATTATATGTTTGTATGCAAATTTTACCGAAAAATCAAAAATCTGGAAAAAAAAATCAAGGTTTATTATTTGGTTTGATTTATAAATTTAAAAATTCAACACAATGGTTTGGTTTGGTATTTGAAAATTTTGAACCAACCCGAGGTTAAAAAATCCAAAAAAACTCGAATTTTATTAGTTTGCTTTGATTTATAAATTTATAATTTTATACAAATGATTTGATTTGATATTTGAAAATACCCGAACCAATCCCGTCATGTACACCCCTAGATAGAGGGTGGTGTAATATAAAATTTTCTAAATTTGAATTATTTTTTAAAAATGATTGTTTCTTCTTAAAAAAAAAAAGTGACCCGGTGGGGGGAGGGGGGTCAGGGTATGGGATGGTGTAAAAATAAAATTATAAAAATTTGAAATATTTTCCAAAATAATTGTTTTTATGGGGGGGGGGGGGG
>NC_028641.1:54072017-54080320 GCF_001406875.1 Solanum pennellii | reverse complement strand
GGGGGGAGTAAGGGCAGTAAGGGTTAAGGGAAAAAAACTTAAAATTTGAAATAATTTTCAAAAATATTATTTTATTGTTTGGGGAGGGGGTTTGGTTTGCGGGTTGGGGTAAAAGAAATTGAAATTAAAAAAATAATAAAATTTATAAAAAGATATTGGATGAGGTGGGTTTGATATGGGGTAGGGTAAGAAAAAGAATTTTGTAATATAAAGATGGAGTAGAGTTTTAAAAAATATTTTTCTTAATTTATGAAGGAAAGTTAATTTTTTAAAAATTTGAGAAAAATGAATTGATTTGAAAAGTATTTTCCAAAATATTTTTTTCAACCAAACATGAAAAAATTTAAAAATATTTTTTTAAAAAAATAATTTCCATAATCTTTTGTTAAAGACACAATAAGCTTTAGAGTAGCCCAAAAGTACTTCTCCATTATTCTTTGACATCAATTTTTTCTAGAGATTTCTTTTCATTATTGTGAATAAAATATTTACATCCAAAGAAAATAAGATGACTTCAAAAGTACCTTCATATGTGGTTGCAACTTCACCTGACTACTACTTGGAGCTAGACCGTAAGGAACTAAAAATGGCTTGTTTTAATTTGGGGCCCCAATATCAAAATTTGGAAAGAATATTTTTGGTAGAAAATATAGTAGTATTATTTTTGGGAAAAGGATCAAAATATCCTTAAATTATTTGAAATAACTTATATATACCCTTAAATTTTATTCGGGCTTAAAACTACCCTTCCCGTCATACTATTGGGTCAAAAGTACCCTTCTTATTAACGGAAGTTGTTAAATACCACGTGGATACAATATGGATGCCACATTGAATGCCAATAGGATTCCACTGTCACGTAGATTAAATAAAAAGGGTCAAAAATACCCTTAAACTATTCGAAATAACTCATATTTACCCTTAATCTATATTTCGGCTTAAAACTACCATTCCCGTCAAACCATTGGATCAACAGTACCCTTCTTTTATTATTTCAGAAATGATATATTCATCCGTTTTTTCATACTTTTCTTCGTGGCTGGGTTTCAAAGTGGATATTCATGCTTGTAGGTTAGTAATTTTTTTCTTATTTTATTATGTTTACGATTTCAAAGTATGATAGTTAGGATTTCACAATTTTCCCCTAATTTTGCAACTAAGGCTTCGTAGCTTTCTTGGGGGCTGAGTTTAAAAGTGGATATTCATGGTTGTAGATTAGTAAATATTTTTTCTTATTTTATTACGTTTACGATTTCAAAGTATGATAGTTAGAATTTCCCAATTTTCCCCTAATTTTGCAACTAAGGCTTCGTAGCTTTCTTGGGGGCTGAGTTTAAAAGTGGATATTCATGGTTGTAGATTAGTAAATATTTTTTCTTATTTTATTACGTTTACGATTTCAAAGTATGATAGTTAGAATTTCACAACTTTCCCCTCATTTCGCGGCGAAGGTTTCATAACTTTTTTCGGAGTTGAGTTTAAAGTGGATTTTCGTGATTGTAAACATAATAAAATAAGAAAAAAGTTTACTAATCTATAACCACGAATATCCACTTTGAAATCCAGCGACGAAGAAAACTGTGAAATCGTAGCCGCGAAATGAGGAAGAAGGGGTGAAATCGTTTCTGAAAAATAATTAAATGAGGGGAAAATGAGTAATTAAGATTTAGGGATTTAGTCAATGTGACACATGTGGAATTTAACAACTTCCGCTAATAAGAAGATCACTTTTTACCCAATAGTTTGATGGGAAGGGTAGTTTTGAGCCAAAATATAGTTCAAGGGTATATATGAGCTATTTCGAATAGTATAAGGGTACTTTTACCTTTTCCTTTTAGTCTATGTGGCAGTGGAAATCTATTGGGGTGTCATGTGGCATCCACATGGAATTTTAACAATTTTCGTTAATTAGAAGGGCACTTTTGACCCAATAGTTTGACGGGAAAGGTAGTTTTGAGCCAAACTATAGTTTAAGGGTATATATGAGCTATTTCAGATAGTGTAATGGTATTTGACAATTTTCCGATTTTTTTGATCTCTTAATGTGGAAATTGTTGTGATGATTGAAATAGATTTTAGGTAATTGTAATATCCTTTCTTATCTGGTTATTTTATGGGCATGCATGTTAGGTTGTGGAGCCTGATTAATATTTAATGTACTGTTATATATTAATGTTCACGCGGTTCAACCTCCGCGGTGAGATTGCCGGGGGTTTATGAGGGGCGGAAGCCCTCCATCCTAAGGGGGTGTTCGGGGCAACGCCCCGACCCAAATTTTAGGCTGTACTATTTATTCTCCATTTATTCTCTGTAACCAAAAATACTCTGAATTATTAATATATACCCCACCGCTGTGGAAGTTAACCTACGGGGTGTTAGCACAAAATATTGATATCTCTCTTTCTCTCTCTAGATCTCTCGTCTCTCTCTAGAAAGTTCTTGTGTCCTTCATTCATCAAGAGTGTGTGTGTGGATTCGATCCTAACAATGCGGTCTTATGATGTCTCACATTGATAGAAGGACGAGAATTTGGTGTCTTTATATGGACTTGGACAAACCTCCTCTTATGAGCTAGCTTAAACGATTGAATTATTATTTGCGGTTAGTGAAAATGTTTATTTATGTGATGAAAGGTTGAAAAATGCAGATAATTGTAAATGCTGGAAATGGATCAGGAGGGTTCTTTACATGGGATGTGTTAGACAAGCTTGGTGCAGACACATTTGGATCTCTCCACCTAAATCCAGATGGAATGTTCCCTAACCATATACCTAATCCAGAGGACAAAATAGCCATGTCCTTAACAAGAGCAGCTGTGCTTGAAAACAATGCTGATCTAGGTATTGTTTTTGATACAGACGTTGATCGTAGTGGTGTAGTAGATAGTGAAGGAAATCCTATCAATGGTGATAGGCTCATTGCACTAATGTCTGCAATTGTTCTCAAGGAACATCCTGGTACAACTATTGTCACTGATGCTCGTACTAGTTTGGCCTTAACTAAATTTATTACAAATAAAGGAGGCCAACATTGCTTGTATCGAGTTGGTTATAGGAATGTCATTGACAAAGGTGTCAATCTTAACAAGGATGGTGTGGAAACACATCTCATGATGGAAACTAGTGGCCATGGTGCTTTGAAAGAAAATCACTTTCTTGATGATGGTAATAATTAACTATTTTCTAATTTTCAATTATTTAAAGTAGGGACAAAGGACAAATATACCATCGTAAATGATATACAGATATCCTCCGCCATACTTTTGGGACATTGGTGCCCTGCCGTCAAAAAACTAGAACATATATACCCTTCACTCTAACGGAAGACTAAATAGGGACACGTAGTGCAATCTTATCCGTTGGGTCAGCGTGAATAAAATTATGACATGTGTAAGTTCGTTAGTATAAAAGATATATATGCTCTACTTTTTGAACGATAGAGACATCAATATTCCAAAAGTATGGCGGAAAGTATCTGTGTAGCATTAATGATAGTTCTAGAGTATATTTGTCTTTTTCCCTTTTTCAGTATACATCTTTCATGGTTCCTTTTTTATTTCTAGGTGCTTACATGGTTGTGAAAATTATCATTGAAATGGTAAGAATGAAGCTTGAAGGATCAAAAGAAGGCATTGGTAGTCTCATAAAAGATCTTGAAGAGCCATTAGAGTCCGCGGAACTTAGAATGGTTGTCCTTTCTGAGCCTAGATATGCTAAGGCTAAAGCATTTGAAGCCATTGAAGCATTCAGAACCTATATTGAGGTATAATTTTTATTAGTTTGTGAAAATATGTGAACGTTTTCGTATCACATACTTCCTCTGTTCCTATTTAATTATATGACTTATTTTCCTCTTTGATCAGTTATTAAAAGAATGACAAATTTCTATATAAGTAATAATTTAACTATAGAATATTTATTTTACCCTTAATGAAATGATTTATCATCACACAAATTTTTATTATTCATTTTAGACCATAAGTTTTATAAGTCTTACTTTTTTTCTTAAACTTCGTACCAAGTCAAACTACCTCACATAAAATGAGACGGAAGGAGTAACTGATTGGGAAAGAATTTCTATATAACTTCCTTTCTTTCATCACATATTAAAAAATCTTAAAATTGTCTAACTCACTTGTTGACGTGTGTAACCTCACTCATCTAAAAAAAGAAAATTTAAATTGTTAGAGACTATATTTTTATTTAGTTGTTATATTTGATTGTTCAATTGATAATGGACGAGAATGAGATTTGACTCAGGTCTTTTGTATGCGCTTTCATATGATGCATGTTAAAGTATATCTCATCTAAAAGTTGTTATATGGAGCGCGCATACTTTTATTTACAATATTAAGCAAATCTCTGTTCACCTTTTAGCAAGGAAGTTTACCAGGATGGGATCTTGATGCTTGTGGAGATTGTTGGGTAAGTGATGGATGTCTTGTTGACACTAATGATGATCCAACTGCAATTGATGCTTATATGTATAGGTAACAATAATTAATCTCATAAATTATAAGACAAAATTTACGATATACTTTAAAAGTATTGGACATTTTCTTATCTACCTTTAACTTGTATTCAGGGCCAAAGTTTCATCTCAAGAAAATGGAGAACATGGATGGATTCACCTTAGACAAAGTATCCACAATCCAAATATTGCTGTTAATATGCAATCCACAGTTCCTGGTGGATGCCAAAACATGGCAAAAGTTCTAAGAGACCGGTACGATTCTTTTGTGCTCTCTTATTTTCTTTTGTTGGATCCTACCGCTACTTCTTTAATAGTAAATCCGTTTTATCTTAGGAGATTTTAATTTACAACTTCGGATACTTGAGGTGATTAAATTTTTTTAAGGACTCGTAGTGAGTTCGTGGACTCGAATAGTTCTTTGTGTATTCTTTTCATCTTTTATTAATTTTTGTTTGATAATCTAACTAACATCTTTTTGGTTTATGGTTTAACTGTCTGAATGATCACATATTTCTTATGTTTAATTAGGTTTCTCTTGCCTAGCGGAATGGACAAAATACTTGATGTCACTCAAATTGATAAGTATGCTAAAAGTGGAGATCTAAGCCAAGCTGCTTAAAACATCCATGCTTCAAATTAAGCTATAATAATGTGTGTCAATAATGTTCAATGCACTCTATTCAATGGGCCAAAAAAAAAAAGAAACAAGAATAGAAGAAGAAGAAAAAGAAAAAGAATGTGAAAGTATTCTTCCTTAATGGACTTGGATATTCATATACGTTTTTCACTATTGCATTTTATACTCAGTGGTGGATCCAGAATTTGAAGGTCGTGGACGCTTCATTTTTTACATTGAATTGTTACCATTCACATAGTACAAGTTTGAGAATAATTTGAATGCATCATGAAAAATATTTGTGAGCAAACTATGTTTAATATCACCATCAGAAAAGAAGACCTCTAGTCACAATTACAATTGTACTCCATGAATTTTTGTATGTTGAAATGGAAATGTGCAATAACAACATCACTTGAGCTTGTGAATATCTTACGTTTAACATAGACAAATTAAACAGCATTATAAAATGTATATAATTTATTTGTTAGGTAGTTTATCCATGATAAAATTTGTGATTCAGTGAAGAGATGTGGAGCATAGTTCAAATAATTAGAGCGCGCAAGTATGAATCTTTGTATCAAACTTTTGGACAAAAATTAAACATTATACTTGGTGATTTTTTCATTTTTTTAAATAAAATTAATCACAATATTATTGCTTGCTGTTGTGACTATCTTACACATTATTGTCACGATCCGAAATCGAGCCATGATTTTGTCAATCATAAACTCCCAGTACGCAAGCCAAAACCCAGCAACGAGCAATAAAATTGAATAATCTAAAATAAAACTATGCGGAAGTAAAATATACAAGAAATGGTTTTTTAGTATAGATATGTACATAAAGGTGCAAAATATACAAATGTGGCCTAAAAGTGACCAAGAAAGACAAACTATACACAAGAACCAACACGGACATAGTGTCACCGCTACAAGATCATCTAAGTAACAAAAGGACTATATACAATAGTTCTTTCTAAAAAAAAAATACAAAATGCATAAATAATACCAAAAAGAAAAAAAACAATAAATCTCAAGATGCCAAGAACTCACCACAATCCAACAACGACGACCTCGGAAGATCTAGAATTGGCGGGGTGGCTCGTAGTGGGTGCTGCATTAGAAAATAAACTTATGTGTACCAAAATACGGATTATTGGTCGACCGATCTTAGATAGAGACTATACAAAAATATAAGAGGCTAAAACTATGAATAAATAGATAAGTAGAATGCCAACGTTGACAGTGAAGATGACAAATAATGAAGCATTTGACACCCAGACCAAGTATACCACAATTCGACGCATAACGCAAGATGATGCAATGCACATGTAGTCAATGCATAAAAGTAAAAGTACGAAATCTCTCGAGACGCTCGGAATGATCCCTTGGACTTGACAACTGATGAAATACAAGAAAATATAACTTTGAAATAGGTTCTCGAGACGCCCAAAGTGCTTCCTCAAACTTAGAAATATAAAAGTAACCTCCTTTCTATCTGAATTTTTCCTCCATAACATTTAGACATATGAAAGTAAAACCAATAAGTTTAAAGTAAATGATTATTAGTGAATGGCAAGATATTTTTTTGGCATGAATTGGAAGACAAACATAAATGACCAAATAATCCTTGGCTCCAAAACCGCTTGATTTTTTCTTCCAAAAAAGAAAATTACTCTTATTTTTTCTTTCTTATTTACTCTTTCTCTCTCTTACTTTAATCTTTTTTTCTTCTTTAATTCACTCATCAATTTCTATTTTATTTGTTGTTCAAGATTTTATTTTGTTGTTAGTTTTATATAATTTTAACAAGATAGATCTGCATAGTCAAAATAGTCAATTAAATGAAGTATTGAATAATGTTTTGGACTTAGATGAGGATAATAGGTTGTTGTCCCAAAATCATGAAGATTCTGATGGTGCATACGATACGCCTGGAAAAAAAACTAAAAAATTCTCGTGACCTATAGGCTTAAAAAAACTAAGACATACCTTAAATTGGGGACCTAAACTTAGATTCGAACTCGTGACTTATAGACTATTTGTTTAAGTTTTAATCATTTGTGCTACAATATCATTCATTCATAGTTATGAAAGAAAATGTATTTACTCTCTTTCATATCAGTTGTTTATTGAATATCACTAGTAAACTTAAAATGAGATATTATCAATAAATATAGTCTAATAACTACTAAAATGTAAAGATAAATTGATCAAAGGTTGACATATACCATAATTACCCAATTAAAACTTGATCATGCATATATAATTCATTCAATTAACTTGTATTTGTGAGGGAGCATAACTCATATAATACTATATCCATTACATTTTTTTTCATCATAATGATTCGACTTCTAATAATGAAAAATCTTCAATTTTTGTGAAACAATCCAAATATAAACTTTCACAATCTTATTTACCAAAAAAATGAATTTAAAAATATTTAATGTAACGACCCGCTAAGTCATTTTGAAAAATAAGACTATTTTGATTCTTTCCGTGAAGTTTAAATGAATGGTAAATTTTGAATAATTAATTATTATTGAGAATATGAATTAATTATCTAGTTATTTAAAAATAATAGTAGAAAATGGATTATACCCACTACTCACTAATAATCAATATAGTTAGGGTAAAAAAAAAAAAGACGGAAGTAGTTGTTGATCTTATTCTGATTTTGAGGGTTAGCGAGAAACTTATACGGTTTTGTTCAAGCGCCGCCATACAGGTAATCTTAATTTCGTTTTTATTTAGTGCTATAGTATGTATTTAATGACTACAAAGGAGAATAAGAAATCTTTTTATGGTTGTATTAGAGTGTTTTAAATGATGAAGTTTCCGATGAAAGCTACATCACACTTTTGAATAAAATTTGCAAATTGATAAAATTGTTTTCAACCGGTGTTGAGTTGTTTTAATACATACATGCCAACTCAAATTATACAAATAGTGATTCTATTAATGAACCTTGCCTCTTGATAAGATTTAAGGCATACATTTTGTTTTGTGATCTTTTGGATTGATGTTACGTGACCGACCTGAGTAGACTCTTAAATGCATTTCTAAATAGTATTATTAAATTACTCGTACTTGGAGCATAATTGTAATGTAATGCTGCCTGAGCATTGTGAATTGAATGTTTACATGCTTAAAAAAATGATGATGATAAAATGATTAGAATAAAAAGAGTGGGGGGGGGGGGGGGGCAA
>NC_028641.1:54069061-54072005 GCF_001406875.1 Solanum pennellii | reverse complement strand
GGGGGGGGGGGTGGGCAAATCACTGGTAATAAGAATTTCTATATGATGAGTTTCTGTGTATTTTGATTGTTTAGTATTATTATCCTTCTCGTGGATAGGGTACAAGGTATTTCATTAGTGATTTAAAATTTTGGAGTTGTTTTATAGGAATTATTTGTTGTTGAAGTATTGATATACGATATTAGTAATCAAGTTTTGGTTATATTATATTATATAAATATCATTAGATTTAAGATATTTTGATAAATTGAGACTTAACGCTAGGATTGACTTTTAAGAAATATAAGGTGGGACATATTAGTTGGCATCACAATTAGGAGCTTGAATTATAACGATTTAATGAGTTTTTGATTTAAGTTAGAATGTAGTAATATAGTGTCTATGAGCTTGCTTACTTACAAAATATTGTAAAATTGGTAGATCGGAAACGTGTCGAAATTTTGGGAAAAAGAAAGAAAAAATCTTGAGAATTCGTGGTACGGGTTCGACATTTAAGGTATGTTAGGACTTTCTAGACTTCGTTGAGGGACGTTTTCTAATTAAAAATTTAAAATGGAATATACAATGGGTCATGACGAAAGATGGAGGTCTAGTGCAAATGGTATGACAAGCATTGGTACGAGTACCGGTGTGATTAATGGAAAAATTTATTACTATAATATGATAGATTGTAATTTGAGAATGCCAAAGCATATGGGCATTAGTTGATGTATTTAGTGACTTGATTTCTTGTGTATGGCTGTATTTCTTTATTGAACTAGTATAATTGTGATAATTGAGGTGATTATATGTTATAGCGACATTTGATTCATTGAGATGTTGCATCATCTCCTTGGTTTGATATCATATTGTCCACATGCATTGATATGAGATTGAGTATGAGTAAATGTCTACCACGTGGAGATCGTTCGTGTTGAAATGTACCATAACTAATTGTATTATCCGATTATAACATGATCATGCATATATAATCACATTCATTTGACTTGTATTTGTGAGGGAGTATAATTCAAATAATATTATATCTATTACATTTATTTTCATCATAATGATTCGACTTATAATGTTGAAAGATCTTCAATTTTTGTGAAACAAACCAAATATTAACTTTTACAATTATATTTACCAAAGTAATATAAAATTAAAATTATTTAGATCCTAATAGCTTCAAAGAGTCTAATTTTTTTTCAAAAATATCTAAAATTGGGACTTAAACTAGATTTGAACATGTGACTTATAGACTATTCGTTTAAGCTTTAATAATTGGTGTCGCAATAGCATCCGTTCATATTTACCAAAGAAAATTTTATTTAGTCTCTTTATATATCACAAGGGAATTTAAAATGAGATATTATAAATATATATAGTCTAATAACCCCTAAAATGTGAAGATAAATTGATCAAAGGTTGACATGTACCATAAATAATTGTATTACACAATTAAAACTTTATCATGCATATATAATCACATTCAGTTGACGTGTATTTGTGAGGAGAATAACTCATATAATACTGTACTCATTACATTTATTTTCATCATAATGATTCGACTTGTAATCATGAAAAATCTTCAATTTTTGTGAAACAATCCAAATATAAACTTTTACAATCATATTTATCAAAAAAATATAAAATTAAAAAGTATTTAAATCCTAAAAGTTTCAAAGAGTCTAATTTCTTACAAAAAAAATCTAAAATTGAGACCTAACTTAGATTCGAACTCGTGACTTATAGACTATTAGTTTAACCTTAAACATTCGCGCTTTAATAAAATTCTATAACAATTACGAAAGAAAATTTATTTAATCTCTTTATATCAGTTGTTTAACGAATATCCCTTGAGAATTTAAAATGAGATATTATCAATAAATATAGTCTAATAACCCCTAAAATGTGACATAAATTGATCAAAGGTTGACATGTATCATAACTAAATTATATTACAAAATTATAACTTGATCATACATATATAATGACATTCAAATAACTTGTATTTATGAGGGAGCATAACTCATAAAATACTATATCCTTTACATTTATTTTCATCATAATGATTCGACTTATAATAATGAAAAATCTTCAATTTTTGTGAAATTGATTCAAATATATACTTTTACAATCTTATTTACCATTTAAACAAGAAATTAAAATTATTTAAGTTCTAAAAGCTTCAAAGAGTCTAATTTTAAAAAAAATATACTTAAAATTGCGATATAACCTAAATTCAAACTCGTGACCTATTGACTATTCGTTTAAACTTTAACCATTTATGTTGCAATAGTATCCAATCATAATTACCAAAGAAAATTTATTTAGTCTTTCTATATGTTAGTTGTTTGATGAATATCACAAGGAAATTTAAAATGAGATATTATCAATAAATATAATTTAATAACCCTTAAAATGTGAAGATAAATTGATCAAAGATTGACATGCACCATAATTAATTGTATTACACAATTATAATTTGATCATGCATATATCATAATTTGTGTGTTCGTTGATAAAAGATTAGACATTGATTTTTTAGGATAAATTTTTTAATTCTATCATTTTATTAGTGAATGGTCTGTAATGATTTTATATATAACCTTCTTCAAAATTGAAAAGAAATATCATAAATATTTTTTTTTCTTCTCTTTGTTAGTATTCATGTGTTTCTCTTTATGATAATCAAATTTTATTGCATTTACTTCGTAGTTTAATTTATAGTATTATTTTGATAGTGTTTTTTATTGTTGATATGACTCGTAATTTAATTAATTATTTTTATTTAAATCAAATATTAACAAAAAATCTTAATATATCATCGTTAAAATTTTAATATTGTAATAAAATAGCAAAATCATTGGAAATAATTTATCATATTTCTTTAAAATTATTAAAATTTTAGATAATGCTTAATTTGTTTTTTTGAAGGATCTATATATATATATATATATAT
>NC_028641.1:54048490-54068967 GCF_001406875.1 Solanum pennellii | reverse complement strand
ATATATAGATGTACCTTACCAAAATTTTATAGTATTGTATATTTTTGAGAAATCCACAAAAATCAAATAGCAAGAAAAATAAAAATAGTTAAAGTGATGAAAAAATTTCACCTAGCTTGAATTTCAAAAATAAAAGATATCGTATAAATTGACAGAAAGTATATGTACTTATATAGGTATTTATGGATGCTTCCGTGTTTTTAATTTCATGAAATAGTATCAAAACTCATGTAATTGTTTGTCAAGAACATTAATGCTATTTCCGTTATATTTTCTTTTTGAAGGTATTTAATGGATTTAAGTGCTTTTGAAATTTTGAAATTGTTGAGAAGAATAAAATAAGAAATTAATTTTATACTTTGTTTTCCATATTAATAGTCTATCTTTTTTTACAAATTTCGTAAGAAATCATAAATAAAATAATAGTTTTACTAATTTACATTTAATTTTTTAAAATTTATAAATTTTATTTACACCTATAAAAAGAAAAAGTATTATAATGAAATTAAAAAATTGTAATTAATTATATTTTTGTAAATTAACAAATGATTTTATCTAATTATTTTTAGTAATATAAATAATTAATTTCGAGTTGGAAAAATAATATTAAAATGTTAGAAATAGAATCAATATTTTCTTTTTGGATTTTCATATTTTCCATGAATAAAATTATATATGTATGGAAGTAGAGAAATTTGGGACATTAATTGGAAAAGAAAAGTCAAAGAAAAAAGAAGTTAAAAAAAAGTAAGAGAAAAATAGATTTGGATCATTTCTAGAAATGGGACCCAACACTTTTCACATGATTAAATATAAATGGAGACTCACACAAATATTGTTAGTCATCTTTTGAGCAGTAGTGTGAACTGAAAAGTAATATCCCAAGTAATAATTATGGGTTGGAAATTTCATAAGTTATTTTACTTTTAAAGAGTGATGATTGGGTACAAGAAATTGATAAACTTACCTAATCACCCTTAGATATTACAAAAATATCTCAAATTTGTTGCTCAAGTCATTTCGAGTCAAAAAAGTGTCTTGCCAAATATATTTTTTAAAGTAAATATATATTTGGAACAGAAACATAAAAAAATGATGTACTTCTTTGCAAAATTACAAGTTCCCTCGAGTCAAATCACTAACACGCTCCCTCGAAACCCAAAATAAGTACAAATCATGACAAAAGTCATCTAAGTGTCTCAATTCCACATTTTTCTCGGTGCTAGTTCAAGTCATGTCAAATAATGTCGTATGCATGAGTGATGTACCACACATTTAGGGGCTGTTTGTTTACGGTATAAGAGGGCATGTTATTCATGTATAAAACATTATATTAGTTTTACTATGTTTGGTAAAAGTTTTTTTATTATGTTGAAAAGTCAACATGACTTATACTATGTTTGGTTGATAAGTTCTAAATATTGTATAATAATTATTCATGTATTAATTTTATATAGTGTTTGATTACTTTTTTTGTAGTCCTATATAATTAATACTTGCATAACTTATGAGACAATCTATGTATAAGTTATGCAGGATAGAAGGTGAAATAAGTTATGTGGGTATTAATTATATATGTATTAAAAAGATATATTACACATTTATCCCTATTGATTTGTTTTCAAATCTTTTTTTATTGAAAACTTTACATAATTATTCTATTTTCCCAACTATTTTCGTTTCTTTTTTTTTATATATACAAACAACTTTTTATTTGTTTTCATTTAAAATCAAAAAAAATTATTATATTATGAATAGGAATGTATAATTTTGATAGCGCATGTGCTAATTACATATTTGCATTATATATTACTACATATATTCACATATTTAATTATCATGTATTAATTTTTATTTAGAATGTGAATTTACATAATATTTATAAATTTAGTATATTAAAACTGTAGAAACAACATACGCATCATATTTTTAGAAATTTTCATTATATCAAATAGCATAGTATAATGTACTTGAAATATATTAATAGTATTTTTATAATCTTTAAACACTAAAAAATAAAGAGAGAAAAAAAACACAGAATTCCTAGTTAAGTATAGAGATTTTTTTTAAGGGAGAATTTATACTATTTTTTTACTTATTTTATTTGTAAATAACATATTTTAATTTTTATTAATATAATATTCAATAGTTAATTATTCATGTAATGTAATCTCTATATAATTAAATATTACCTACAAAACTTCTGCATAACTAATACCTGCATAACTAAATCTGCATAACTCTAACCAGTAACCAAACGGCCTCTTATGGTACTTGTAATGCTTCAAATTTGAGTTTTGCATGTCTTTTTAAATATTTCTTAGTATATTTAATGGTATTTTATCAATGTTTTTGCAGGAAAATACATTTTGGCAGTTTGGGTTGAAGATTACAGGGTAGCAGCTGAAGTTTGAAGTCCCACAAGCCATATACTTTTCTACGTCCATAGAATTTTTGCGTACTTTTGGAAAAACTATAAATAGTCTAAAAGAGAGAGAAAATATATCATATTTTTGTAGAGAATTTTGGAAAATTAAATCAGTTTTGAGAAACTTTGCTTGAATTAATTTTTGTATCCTTAGAATAGTTTTGAGACTTTCGAATACACACTTGTAACTGAGGTGTGGAATCGAAGTGTATGTTGAAGGTTATTGCTTAATTTTAAAAATTAATGGTTGGTAACATCATAGGTATAATTTCTTATTTTTTTATGATGTGTGGATAAAAACTTCAAATCTAGGGGTGTGATTTTGGGATTGGGTGTTGATTTAATTTAGTGAATCTTGTGTTTTGCTCTATTTTATTGTTTTTCTTTTTATGGATTTAGCATGTTGTTAAATTATGGCCAGTTAGTGTTGCAAACTTAATCTTAGTTTAGATCTTCGATTGATGCATGCAATTTAGGGTTTAATTTCTATAGTTTGCTTGAAAGAGAAATTGTAGTTTCCACAATCTGCTCAAAAGAGAGTTTTTAGTATATATATAGATATACGAGAAAATTGAAATAGATATCCAAACAGGTTTGACTTGTTATTTATTCGGAATTAAAAAAGGAATTGTTTGGGCAATTTGGGATTGCTTGTGAACTTCACAAGCCTCATGGTCGAAGTGATCATGGCGACAACACTAATGTCGTAAAAATAAGGTAGATTGTAGAATTTTTACTTATGATCTTATATAAGGTCGAGTTGTGTATTTATTTTAGAACTCTAATTATGATTAGACATGTTCGATCAAATTATATGACACATGACAGTTGAAGATATGTTTGATGCAATAAACATGCAAAGCAAGGAAACGACTACCTTGTTTAAGACAAATTGAAGGATAAGGCATTCGAAATTCTACAGATACATCTAAATATAAACTAGAGTCCTATTGTCCTCTCCCTTCAATCTAATTTAAAATGGAATAGATATATCATAAAATACTGACGTAGCATAGGGAGTGCTCACACTCTCTTGAATGCAAGTTATGAGTGAATAAATTGGACGGATGTCATTTTTTAATTGATAACCTTATAATTAATTATGATACAGTTTTATTGTTAAAACTTAAATATATTTAATTATTTTCATTTCTTTATTTGTAAAATATTTTTTAAAAGATTACTTTCTCACCTTAAAATTTTTTACTCTTACTTTCATTAAGTTCTTATCTTTTAACTTTTAACTATTTTTAAAAAATTATCTGTATTTTTCTAAAAAATTAAAATATCCTTTAATGTTTGCTTTTAATTTTTCTTTATGTTTTATTTAATTTTCTTTACTTATTTTGATGTTAGTTCGAAATGAACTTATTTCAAATACAAGATATATTGAAATCAAATCAAAAGAAAAGATAAAAGAAAATATAAAGAGTAAATAAAAATAATAGAAAAATAAAAGAGAAAAAAATAATGAATAAAGGAAAAAAAGTTTAGATAAAAGGTTAAAAAAAATGTGTATTAAATCAATTTAAATACAAAATAAAGAAAATAAGAATATTTTTTAAAAAGTTGTTGAATATATATATATATATATATATATTAGACACGTGACTTGTGCATGTGTAAAAACACACCAAACCTAGGTGGTTGGAGGTGTCATGTCAGCATAAGGTGTATAAAAATATGAAAAAAATGGGTTCAAGGATAATAAAATCCTAGTTAAGTTTAGATTTTTTTATGTATTTTCGATCATAATCTAAAAAATACTTGTAGCTTATCCCGCGAATCGATGAAAACTTCCCTCTTCTCATGAAGCTTTCAAGATAATAGGATTTGCATGTTCAATATCTCTATCACTATATATCATATAAAAGTCGGAGTTTCTTTATCATTGTTAATTTCTCTTGCAAAATTCGATGCTTTCACATGTTCAATATCTTGATGTACGTTGTATGGTTCACTTTTTTAGTCCGAAAGAGAAACACGAGAAATTATTAAAAGGGAAGAATCTATTGTCACTTATTGATTGTGAATAATTCATATATGATCTTAAAAGTTATTAACTAAAAAAATAAAGAACAGTAGAAAGAATTATGATAATGGATACAAGAAGACGACTATAATCGAAATCAAAACCAAACGAAAACGTAAAAATAGAACCAATACATTGTTAATAAAGCACATAGAGTTGAGAAAGCAACATGGTTGTATTGTTCATCGAAAAAGTTCTTGTTCACATTAATTCCTATAAATACAACAAGAAGTTACCAACATTAATTTTAGCCGACTTCAGGACTGGTTTTTCACGTAATAAATATTCACCAACATTAATTCAAAAAAAAAAAAAAAAAACTACCAATATTAGCAAAATCCTAACAACCTAACCATATAACCAACAAGATTTCATTTTAGAATTCTACATCATCTTGGCCTGATTTTGCTGACACTATTTTCTCAGCTACTTTTTGTCTATTTTGAAGCTTACCCTGAAACATAATGTCATAATTCATAACATAAATTATGAATTAAAACAAAGAAATTATAACCAGTATTCTTGTTCCATATATTTCTAACGACCTATCAACATTAATTCTCCATATGTTTGATGTCTCCTTAATTTTTCAAAATTATAGTCAATATTATAAAGATAATGAAATGATAATCTGAGAAAAATAGTAAATAAAAGTCTTATATTACAGTGTAATGAAGTGCAAAAAGTTCAATCAACATTTCTAACGAGCTTCATACTTTTAATGTAGTATAGAATGCAGAAGATAGATGATAATTATGGTTAAAACAAAATTAAACACATGAGAAATGAGAAAACAAAGCAGAAGTACGAAATCACGACTCACTCTGATGAGATATGGCTAAAATGGGAGACGTTTGTTTTTAACACATTTACATAGTTTAGATTCAAATTCAGCAAAAAAATAGATGTTACCCACATTTTCCCCAGAGGTGCTTACCTAACATAACCACATTTCTGTTCATATTGGTAGGTGTGGTGTAAATGCAAAACATGGTAAAACAGATTTTCCCTCTATCTATTCAGATTTCTCCAAGTTGAAGTTGATGGAAATAAATTTTCATTTCCACAATCTGATTAAATTGTTGTCAGTGGCAGAAGCTACTACACCAGTGGGCTGTGACGCGGCTAAACTATTCACAGGTTCTTCCAGCACGATCATCATCTTGTTCTCAGCCATATGCCAAAACTCCAGGCACTAGAACGTACACAAGTTAAATCATATCATTACAGAAGTCCATAAATCACAAGGCAAAGACTTGAAAATGTAATGAACATGCATGCAGTGTTGAAACAATCAACTTGGCATATAAACTGTGAACCTTCATGCATTTATGTAATAGTAAGCCAATGGAGCAACTCATAGAATTGATGACATGAAAGAAAAAAGCTACTTGCCTGATCTGAACCAACCACTAATACAGAAGGGTAACAAGGATGAAATGTGCAGCAACGAAATCTTTTGCCTGTTACGCTTCGCTCATGCATGCACTCTTGCTCTCCACTAGAGCCAATCTTCCAGACTTTTACCGTATCTTCACTAACTGAAGCTAGATACTCACCAGAGCTGCTCCAGCATATACCCCGGATGATTGAGATGTGACCCTGCAAAGATGCCCCCGAGAAAAAGTTCATTACAACTCGAACAACGTCGTAATAATCACTAAGAAGGTGCAACTTGCCGATAGGATACAACAAGTAAAGACATAATGCAAAACGAGAGAAGTACTAAAATTGTGCTCATCACTTGCTCTAATATCATTTGACAGGTTTCACTACATTACGACAAAACAGAAGCTAACACTCCTAGGGAAACTCTATCGTTTGTGAGCCCATGAATAGAGTCAGATATTCAGTGTCCAGAATGATCCAATCACAGGTTCAAGTCTTAAGTTCGTTATAATCTGAGCTATTTAGGGGAGAACTAAAGAGGAAACCTTCACTCGGCTTTCTTCCTTGCCTGTCATATGCAATGTGTTTGGTTCAACTAATTACAAAAAGAGAAAAGACAGTGTGGGGCAAATAGGATGTTGGACAAGTGGTTGTCCAACCAAATAATATTACATCAGTTTCTGGAGATAAAAAAAGATCACATAACATCAGCATAGGTGAATGTAGGGAAGACTTGAAGATCCAATCTGAGATAGAATTTTAAAAACTTAGAATCAAGATATGAAAAATGTATTTAATTTTTATATTTTTAAGCTAAAGATTAAACAAAAGGATTCACAAATAAAACTGCTAATGCTACAACCAGTCCATAAATTGTTAAAGCTTCCACAAAAACTAGACTAATAGTGTACCACCCGCAGTCTGTTCAGGGTTTAAAACTCAAGGAATGCAACTAAACATGAGTGTTGCACCTCGTTACAAGACATAACCCAACACCCTACGGCATGAACTAACCACAGTCATGCACTAATAATTTCAACAACTTAGTGAAAGGAATATTGTACGAAAAATTGCCCAACCTTCAGAGGATATCTACAGATTTGGGTAGTCTCCACATCAAATAACAATACACCATCCGCATCAGCAGCAGCAAGATACTTCCCAAGATTAGGCTGAAACCTAACTTGAGTTGCACGAACCTGAAAATTTTGGAGCTGATAAGTCGTGACGTAAATAAAGATTCTATTACTGAAATAGGGACCAGAAATATCATCATTTTGCAGCTTAACCTACTAGTTTGAGTTATCAAATATAGGTTTACTAATACCTTTGACACTCCTGCACAACCACCATTCTCAATGCTCCAGTATCGGATCGTACTAACATTATCACAAGAACAGATGAGGTCCTCCTTGGTAGGATGAAAGTCAAGTGATATAACGGAGGCAGAATGGCCAGTAAAACTTCGTATTGAGTGGTCTGGCTGCAAGATACAACAAACTCTAGTTTTGACAGGCTGGAACTCTACTTGCCAAAATTCATCAAAACAAATTAATCTAAGTGCATGTACAGATAATTTGACGGTGTTCTGTCAAAGAAAAAATTCGTAAAGCTAGAAGTCAGGAGTTCACCATCAACAGTCTTCAAACAAGTTGGGGTGAACAAACACAATTGTTAATTCATCTTAGAAGGATCATTGAAAGAACGGAAATGGGTCAAAAATATCTTTAAACCATGTGAAATAGAAACAAAATGTCCTCCGTAAATAGTTGCACCAAAAATGTCCCTGTTGTTAATAATTTGGCCAAAATGTCTCTATTGATACTTAGGGAACCTTATTCTTTTGAAATCCGTTTAACTAATTAGAAAATAAAGTTGCAACTTATCTTTTTTTTTCATCTGAATATCGTTTTATCAATTAAAACAGAATAACCTCATGTACTTTTTAAACTGATAATATAGGTCATATATATAAGATCATAGTAACCGCATCATTAATTTTCATTTATATAATGATAAATTTCGTTTTTCTTGATAAATAGGAAACATTTTTCTAATTTTAAATTTTTCCAAATTTAAGTAGAATAAGCATTAGCTTAAATATTTCTTGGTTCGAAACTTGAAACGGAAAGTAGCTCAACAATAACTCCATCAACGATATTTTAACAATATTTTGTAATTTGAAAAACTGTAATTACTTTTTGTTTGTTAAGGTATTCTGATTGATGTATCCTTACTTTAAAATCAAGGATTATTATTAAGAAATGTTTATCCTTCTTAAATTCAGAAAAAATAAAGAAATAAAAACATTTCTTATGTTATTAGAAAAAAGAATATTATTGTTGTATAAATGAAATTAATGATGGATTACTATGATCCAACATGTATGGCCTATATTATATGTTAAAAAGGTATATGGTCAAAATTCTGGGAGAAAGGTCCATTTGAATGTAGATGAAAGAGAGGAAGGTTATACACTTCGGCATTCTTTGAAATACAGATGCAAAATAATGGATCTCTGTAGTTTCAGCTACACTGTTTTGTACAAAATCTGAATTCACATCTACACTGAGTTTGAGCATAAAATTTCTACACAACACGCAATGATTCACCTTAGAGTTTTATCAGGATGGAAGAGTAATATCCTATCCTCCTAATAATGAACACATAAAATGACTTACATTATGAACATCCCAAATTTTGATTGTCTTATCAAGGGAAGATGAAGCAAGACGCGGTAATCTTGGACCAAAGCGAACATCTGTTATTGCATCAGAATGCCCCTCAAGTATATGCTTTTGCGCTCTTGAATCTGTGCACCGTAGTACAACCTACACCAGAACACATCAGAAATAATAATAAGTAAAGAGACCTGAATACAGAGTTCAAGAATACAACTCCTTGTTTCACTGCTTTTCAGACTGTATCGAGTACAAAACAATTTATCATCTCAAGATCCTGTATCAATACCTCTTTATCCCCGCCAGTTGCTATCAGCTTTCCATCAGATGAAAAGTTGCAGCAATTAACTGCACTGGAATGAAAACTCCCAATTTCCAAGACCGTAATATCTTTATTGCAAAAAAAAATGTAAATAGCTAGAGTGGCAAGTGTCCCATCAAGAAAAAGCCAGTATAAAGAAGTCAGCGTCAGTTAAAACCTTTACTGGTGCCTAAGCGCCTAGGGATTATGCTTTCAGTATCTGCATTGTCAGAAAGGAAGGACTCGGCAGAGTTGCTTGCAAACATGTGGTTTATAAGAGGAACATCAACCTGCATCCCCACACATATTTGATTAGTGTGACTATGCATCAATAGAACCACCATCTCTTAATTAGGAGAAAGAATGAGAACATTTGATTGATATCCTTTTGATAAAATATTAGCAGCCAGTTTAAATCCTTCGCTTGTTTTGGAAGCACTAACCAAACACTCCATGCGCAGATTCACTTTTGTATTGAAGAAAGTTTGTGTTATCTTTCTCCTGGTGTGTGAAATCAGTTGAGTTAAGATATCAAGTAAGACTTCGCATGAAAATTGAACACCAAAAATTGATATAACCCATAGTTGGATTAGCATTTCCTTTGTACCAAATTCACTTCTCACAGCATATCTGTCTACAATGTCTCACATTACAAAAAAAAAGTAACAATAAAAGAGAGACAGCCAAATATTTCTCAATGCAATACTACTTTTGTGGCATCAATTTAGGAAAATCATAGTAAACCCCTTCCCTAGCATATTATCCTAATTTGACATATTGATTAATATTATTATATCAGTTAAATAATTGGAAATGAAGGAACAACTTGTTAATTGGATCCTTGTTTCATGGAATCCTCAATAAATTGTAAGTATAGGGACAGTAATCCTTACCGTTTGAGTTGATACCAATGTAGCTGAGTAAACAACATCATTGCCATACACACAACCTTTAGAAAAATTATCATCATGAAGCAATGCAGGCATTGATATCACATCTTCTGCAATGGATATAGATGGTGTAGAAGGCACTGAACTTGGTAACAGACTAATGTTGTACGCAGTTCCTATGCTGTTAATCTGACCTGATGACGTTAACTGCTTCCTCTTTCTCGTAGCATATTTCTTTAGAGTAAACATGGACAATGAAATTCAATGAGGACAAGAAAGTACAAGGACAAATATATACCCTTCTCTATACTTGTGCATATGTAAGAATATGATGGGTTGTCATGTCAGATAACAGCAAAAATATATATCAGAAATGACATCACTTGACTAAGTAATACAAAAATTTTACCAAGAATAATAGAAGTAGGAAACCAAGGAAAGAAAGAGCAAAGACACTCTCCAAATATTACTACTGATGTGAACTCAAGGAAATTTGATTATGAAGCTAATGTGTAAGTCTTAAATCTCATAGAGCTCTTTGTTTTTCACAATTAGTATAAATCTCATAGAACTCTTATTGGAATTTGATAAGCATCTCACATTTGTTAAGATAATGGGTTATTGTTCTCCTTAAATGGTCTTGGAGAATCATAACTGCATGAGCGCATTTGAGGTTTAGTTAGGTCCAAGATTCATTTTCTTATTGTGGTAACAGAGTTGTTGGAGTCCCACATAGGTGAGTTAAAGGTATTTGGTCTCTCTATATGGTCTTGAGGATGATTTTGGATTGAGTTTTTGTAGTCCATTTTTTGTTAAATTTGACAAGATTCAAAAATGGATTAATGAGAAGATATGGTACTTAGGAGGATAATTCTTCATTGGTATAAAAGTCAAGATAACAACTTTTGTAGGTGAAATTTAGGTGAACCATAAATTGATTTCACAAGGTAAATGTTGACATATTGTGATGTCATGGATGACATCAATAGGAAGAATTTACTCCTATAAATAGGTAGCTCCTAATTCATTTGTAACACACCTCTCACTTGCCTTCTCATCTCCTAAGGCATTTGTTCTTCTTTCTCTCTTGTAGTATTTCACTTGTACTCTTTTGGAGTGAAATAAATATTGGTTGGTTGTGTCCGAGGAGTAGGCAAAAGAAAACAAAAGTTTGCCGAACCTCGTTAATTCCTGGTGTTCTTTCTCTTGTTGTCTCATTTACTATTTATTAGCTACCTTTAGATATAGCAGTTGTGATTCCATCACTCTCTATATATTCGGCTTCCGCAACATTTTTAGCTTATAGGATTTTCATCTTCCATGCTCCAGATAACTAAACTTGGTAGAAAAATGTTCTCACATCGGTTATGAAATGGGTTGTTGACTCCGTTTATAATCTTGATCAATACCTACCTCATGAGCTATCTTTTGGGTTTGAGTTAGACTCAATGTCCATTTTCTTATCTGAATTTATATTGGGTGGTCGACACTTGTACAATCAGCTATTTGAAGTCCCCCATCGAAAGTAAAGAATTACAAGAAGCAGGAAGAAAACCACTACACTTTCAACCAGTTGTTTTCATTCTTTAAGGCTTACTCTGCTGGGTAAAGTAGAAATGTTTGGAATTCGTCATGGCACTGATTACTTCAACGTTGTAGGAATAATTGATCAATGATAAAAAAATAATAATTAAAAGATGGATGAAAGAGCAAAGATATATTTATAGAAAGCTAATAGTATGAGTTGAACTGAAAGAAAAAATATAACAGAAATTCACGAAGTGCACATTGGAAATTAAATGGGGAGAGGGGTGCAGGGTTTGCAGGAATGTAAGAAATTCAAAATGCATTACACATAACAAGCGCACCTATTATTCTTATATGAACAACTTATCAACAGCTCTAGTGCGCTGGACATATAAGGGGTCTGAGGTCAAAGCTAACCTGATCATCACCTCTAAAGGTGTTGGACAAGCTAACATCCATGGTTGTGCTTCCAGTAGCAACACTCTTATCTTGCTGTTGGCTGCTGGAACTTGAATTTTTTGGATGCTTGCAAAACAAAGCAGGCCGTTGACCTTGTTCCAGACTTTGATTGATGTTCTGCACTTCCTGCATAAACTAGTCATTTTTTTAATACTTCTTTACAAGAATAGATAGTCTTTCTAAAGACATCAAATGCAAAGTATATCAAGTATAAACTGGCACCTTCATTTGCATAGCTGAATCTGAACGAGAGAAAAGCGGGAGATCCACTTGAACTGGCAAATTTCTGTCCACAACTATGTTCGCAGTGAAGTTTGATTGGTCACCTTGACTTATATCCATATACTGGTCACTAAGAAACATTAGAATTTGTTGTTGTAGCTGCTGTTGGGAGGGATGAGACAGGTGGACTGTAGAGCTTTGCTGCTGAATTAGTCCAGATTGAAGCTGTTCCAATCCCTATATATGGGAAGATTAGTCAATGTATAGAAAATACTCCGTCTCATAGTCAATTCTAGACTGGTTCTAAGCAAATAACCAATTATAAATGACAACTAAAAGAAGCAGAAAAAAAGGTTCCCATTTTCTGTTTGACTGCTTCTGGTTCAAATAATATTTTAGGGTACGCAAATAATTATACTCGCTAAGTTCAACTAAAAATGAAAGCTCAAAGCAGCAGGCCAATTGTGCTTTCATTTTCATCTGAACGCTCCTGATCCTCTCATGGTTCATAAAACGTTTAGGGGGCTGAACAGATTACACCCATTAGAGTCTTCAGTTGAAAATTGACTATGACTACAGATGAAAATATATGTGTTTGTACATTAAAATAAATACTTTCACATTATTCGGAAAAAAACATATCTTTCGGATCAAGTGATACCACTGCTCCTCTGGAAACACCTAACATATGCTCATATTCAACATCCAGAGGATATAGACCAATCAGAAGGTAACTATTAATGGATATAATATTTGTTATCCTTTAGTTAGGAGCTTGTTATTAGTTTCCAACTTTCTAGTTTTCTTCTGATTCATTATTATCTAGTTAGTCTTTGGTTTATTTAGAACATTCAGTAGTTTCCTGTATTCTAGCTTTTTTCTGCACTGATTTTATCATATTAATTTATGCCAACTTTCATGTTTTGAGTTCAGCAAACGTTCTATACAAAGAGCATGTTGTTCATGGATAAAATATCATACTTCTCTTCCACATCTCAAACCTTTATATGGTATCAAGCGCTTTTTTTCTCCTTGTTACCCACTCAGCACAAATGGCACTCTCTGTTACCAATTCCAGTCACCAAATACCACCACCATTGTTCAATTCAACTCAGTTACCTAGCCTTTGATCAACTTGCTGGCAGACAACTTATTCTCTCCCTCTGGAAGGCACAAATGTCCATGCTCATGATAGGACAGGACACAATGTTTATGGATGTAGATGGGACTATTCCTGCTCCCATCCAGACCACCACAGAAAACAACCAGACAATTGCCAACCTTGATTACATTAATTTGTTTCACTTTCATCAGGACTAGTTGATACAAAATGCCATTTTAGAGTCAGTTTACCCAACTCTTGCTGCCACTGTACCCGATGCAACCACCGCCAAAGCAACATGAGATTCCCTCCACACTGCTTATGCCAATAAGTTACAAACTCTCATAGTGAGCTTGCGAGATCGCCTTGCACATCTCACAAAAGAGAGCCGTCCTGTAATGGACTACCTCAACCAAGTTTGACTCTCTGCAATGAACTGGCGACTGCAGGAGGTCCTGTAACCAACACCATACTCACTGTCAAAATTCTCATCTTTTGAACCAGAAAATCGAGAAATATCAGCAGCAATTCGAGCACATCCTACTGTTTGAAAAGCCTACTGACCACGAGCTTTTCCTCAAACACAATGCTCTAACTCACACCCTCCACCAGAATTATTGTTGTTGCTCACACACCAACTGTCAAACAAGGACCAACGCCACCAACAACAATAGGTCTATACACATGCCAAAAGTCTCACAACCATTAGAGACTAGAATGGTCCAGAATAAATCACAATGGGAAATGGTAACACCATACCAATATCTCACACCGGTAACCCAGATATATATGCATGTGATTCTCACTTTCAATCATCCAATATCCTTTGCTCCCCTTCCATTGCCAACAATTTCTCAATTCTATCGTAACAATAAAACATCCATTGAATCTAATTTGCTTGGACTCGGGTGCGGATATATAATACGGGTGCAGATCTAGAGGTTGGATCCTTCATGATCTAGTTTTTAAGATTAGGGGATATGGATCCATGTATGGATACGAGTGGAGGAATTCACCTAAAAATAATTAAAATATTTAAAAATAGAATTAAAAAACCTAAATTATGAGTTATTATGTGGAGAACTTGAGGAGAATCATGGATGGAGATTAAAAGAAAAGGAGTGACATAGAAATTTCTACATAAATGGTATTCCATTTTCTTCAATTTCACCTTAGCTTTTGTATTGATTACATAAATCATTAAAATTGTCCAGATTTTCCACATCGATTTTGGTCAAAGTACCCAAAATCAGTAGACCAAAATCGTACACGGCTCCCACATCCACACCCACACCCATGTAGTGTCGACACGGGTGCGGCACCAAAAGTGAAGAGTCCAAGCAACTTAGCATTGAATTCTTTCATTCTATTATCTTGTGAAGATCTCAGTATGGGGTCCACCAGTTCAACGGTGGAGAGAGGATGCTTTATGAATGGCCGGCAGACAATCAAGTGTGTTTAGATCTGTGGCATCAGCGTTTGTGTTGTCAACCTTTGGAAATTACCAAACTCTTGGACCTCCAAAAAGCAAAAGTCTGTGTAACCCTTATTCACGGAAGCTAAGTATCGATCTATTGCTGCTTCTGTTTATGAAGTCAATTGGCTCACGAATTTGCAAAATGAGCTTCACTTTTCACTAGTCTTCTCCACCAGTAGTTCTCTGTGACAATATTATCACAACCTACATTTGTGCTAATCCAGTCTTTCGCAGTAGGATGAAGCATGTAGCTACTGATTTCAATTTTGTTTGTCAGCAAGTTCAACAAAAAGCACTTGAGGTTCGTCACCTTCACTCTACTGATCAAGTCATTGACGACCTCACCAAGCCTCTCCTGCTTATAGCTTTTCTGCGCCATTTTCACACGTTGGGCTCATTCCGGTCACCCTCAACTTGCAGGAGCATATTAATGAGTAATATTTGTTATACTTCAGTTTTCACTACTAGCACAAATATTCTCTTATGTGATACAATCAGGGAGTAAATTTCTAAAAGAATATGCATCATTTTATAAGTAAAAGAGCATATTCTAATTTCACTCTAGTAATAGATTCAATCATGTCTTTGTCACTTTCATATACCACAGAAGGTGAGAGTTGGACTTCTTTTGAGAAATGGTAAAGTATATTAGTAATATGGCACCAAGAAAGTACCGTCAGAAGTATTTACAATATACCAAAAACACATCCATTCCAATTCTAGAAGAGATTCTATAAGATATATCACTGCTTAGCCATCATTTACAAAGCACTGTTTAGTATTTACACCAAAAATAAAGAAACAATAAACAGTTCATTTTGATCTTCGGAATGGAGTTTCAGTTGTCCTAAAGCCTGAATATTTGACTTCTTTACCATTACATTTTGATGGATATTTGAGAAAGTACACATTATGACCTTACCATCAAGGGCCATCCTTTTAAAAGCAAACTGTTTACTCCATGATCTGATCCTGAACCAAATAAGAATGTGAATTAGTTTAAATGGGGCGGAGAGGGGGGCTAGACTGATAAACAACAAACAACTGTAAAAACAATGTAGAACAAACTCAAGATGAACAGTTAATAGTTAACTTGCGTTGGATGAATACCATCATGGTCAATCAATTTTTATTCACGTTAATCAGGAGTCAAATTTTCAAGAAAAAGTGCCATTAATTTTTCGGAAGAAATAGTAATAGTCTTTCATAATTTCATGCTACAGTTGATCTTCACAATATCATTCTAGAGTAGTAAAGTGGTCTACATAATGTTTACAGCACTCAAAAAAGATTCTTACAGCATCATGGGAAATCCCCATTCAAAAGGATGATCTAGCCCGGCCAGGTACCATATTGACAAGTTTGATTATTGTTTGAAGTAAATTTGCTTTCATTAAAAGCCCTCAAAAAGAAAATCACGTGTACAAATGCTCATCACTTACATTAAGGCATTGAATTGCTAACTGTTAAGTGTTAATACCAGAAACTTCAGTGAGTAAATTACCTGACTCAGCAGCTTTGAGACTCACAGCAGGAATTATCATATTTGTTAAGCTCTGGTCCAGCTTCATACAATAGAAAAATTAAGCAGTTAGAGTGAAATGTTGCTACCAATTGCCTTTACACATTTTTTTAGTTGAAATGTTTGTTTTTATCAGCTTTCTTAGTATTTGGCTTATATATTTCTCTTTCTCTTTTCCTTTTATATTTGTCTTTCGGCAGGAGGAAGGTAGTTACTTGTGTAACTGGGAATTGATGAGCTTGATCAGCTAGTGGAGGATAAAATCTCAAATTATCACCAGGAAAACTGTGATGCGTTTGCCTGAAATAAAACAAACAATGACATGATGGTAAAGAGAAGTCCCGCCATGAAAACACCATCAGATAGGGCTCAAAAAATGTACCGCGTATGCTGGTCTCTAAAGGTTTCCGCTTTTGATATGCAGCTGTGATTTGCATCTAAATGCTGATCAATATTATCACTATCCCTTGGATTTGTGGGTTTCTAGAGAAATAAAAATGACAAAAGTATGATTTAGATATGAAGGCTCAAAAATAAAGGCAGGAAGGAGAGAACTAGTACAGCAATTATTAAAAAAAATTAGTTCTGAACACCTTATTGGCCACTGATATGAGAATTCTCTGGACTTGAGGGTTACTTTCGTACACCCTTTTGGTTAAAGCATTTGTTGTCCCTAGACTGTGTCTTGTCATAGCCTCATTGGTAGTCCCCCTCAAAAGCTGAGTACCATAACCTTGCAGTTGTTTTTGTTGGATAAGCTGTTGCATTTGATTTAGCCGTTGAGCTTGGACATCCTTGTGTTCCAATGTATTAATCATATGACCCTGCAAACCCAAAATCAGCTAAGTAGGTTAACTTTAAACTTTGAAGAAACTGGCATCTGACAAATGAAAATAACAAACAAACAACAGCATACCCAGTGTAATCCCACAAGTGAGGTCTGGATAGTGTGTAGGCAGACCTTACCCCTACCTTGGGAGGTAAAGAGGTTGTTTCTGATAGATCAAAAACTAACAATAGTGAAGAAACCAAGGCAAGATACTAAACAAAGCATGACAAAGCATACTGAATATGAACAATAACTACAACTAAATAATATGATAATCAAAGTACAAGGAACAATAACTAGTAAAAGAAATTGAAGAAGCAAGAAACTACAAAGAGTAATACTACTACTAGCATGGAAAGATAAGCTAGACAACACTCAACTACCTACTAACCTCCTACCCTAATTCATGTCCTCCATAATCTCCTATCTAAGGTCATGTCATCTTGACATATGTAAGCTGAAGTTACATCATGCCTTGTCTAATAACCTCTCCCCAATATTTCTTCGGCCTACCTTTACCTCTACCGAAACATCCATTGAAAACCTCACACCTCTACACCGGGAAATCCATGCATTTCATATTCACATGTCCAAAGTATCTCAGTCTCGCCTCCCGTATTTTTTCCTCCACGAATGCCTCTCAGCTTGCACCATATATCTTCATTTATAACCTTATTTGTCCCAGTATGCCTACACATCCAACTCAGTATCCTCATCTCCACAAATTATATCGTCTAAACGTGAGAGCTCTTGACTAGGCAACACTCTACTTCATACGACATAGTCGGTCTAACCACCACTAGGTAGAACATTTCCTTAAGAATACGAAACTTCCTAAAAGAATGAACTGTATCAGCAAGAGAAATCACAACTTATTCATCGAGAAGCCACTCGTACGAGTGACACACCGAATCTCTTTCACTCTCTCCCAAACCCTCATGGTGTGGTTTAGCAGCTTGATACCCCTATAGTTGTTGCAATTCAGGATATCCCCTTGTTCTTGCACAACGGCATCATTGTACTCTTCCTCTATTCTTCAGACATTTTTTTTATCTAAGAAATGTGATTAACCAACCTAGTTGGCCATTCTATACCTTGCTTGTGCTCTTGCAAAATTCCATCGGGTCCTATGCATCCTTCGAAACACAACCTTAAGCTTCTCAGTCTTTTTTAAAAAAAAATGGCTTAAGCTTGTAAACCTTTGTACACCTACAAAACCCAAAATCATGATGCCTCTCAGAGTGCTCAAAATCTCCCAGCACAATATCTTTGTCCCCCTTTTTCTTCAAGAATCTACGGATATATGACAGTCACCTCTATCTGATGAGTGTGCCTTCCACCAATACTTTATCGTCCTCATCCTAGATATACTACACTTGGTCCAGGACTCTGGCCCTCCTCTCTATCGCGCCTATCTATCTTTTTATCCGCACCTTGTCCTATAGTTCTACATACAAACATTCAAAATTTGATGTTTTGGTCATCGTAACTGCTAACTTAGCCTCTTCTTCGTCATCTTATGCCTTTCCGTATTTGCCCGCTTTTCCTCCTCATCCTTACTCTCCATCAACTTTGTATACAACAATTTCTTTGATTCTACTTTCCCTTGGACGTCCTCATTCAGAAATTAATGGACACACATAAATAGGTGAAACAAGATGGTTAGGTGAAATAAGATTTAAGAAAATAAGAGTCTGTAACACATTGAAATCATACCACATTGTAAGATGCAGAAGTGCTTGAAAGAGGGGTCTTGAACCGAGCAATGAAAATATCCCAAAATACTGACCACCATTCAAGAAGAAAACCACCTGGAGCATCTATAGCTGAAAAACAAATGTTTATTTTGTGAACCAATTAAAGTAAAATTGGAAAAAGGCATTGACCAGAGTGGCATTTTTTTAGTTGTATTACCAACACGATTGGTGAGAAGTTGTGCTTCAACTTGAAATGTCCTAGCAGAAACACCAAATTTTCTCTTCATAAGATAATCGTGTATATATACATCCAGCCTGTTATCATCAAAATATAAAGAAGATAAATTACACACTTAAACTCTATAGGTTTCAAAGGAAAACATGAGCATATGGCAAGATCAAGCCGTGCAAAAGCACTACATTTTCTGTTTAAACTAGTTTGTACGTGCAGAGAATTTCGTCCCTTTCCATTAGAACAATAGTGCGGTTAGACATAAACCCACAAAGAAAGAAATCAATACAACACAATATACATTCAGAAGAAAGAGAAATTGAGGCCGTAACGGCTAAGAACCAGAACTAGATTCAACAATGGCCAAAAAACCCCAAATGAAGGTAGAACATGCACACATCCAAAAAAAAAAGAAAAATGTATACCCCTTAGAAGAACACAAGGTCATTAATTTTTTCTCAAACAACACAAAATCTCACATTTTATCAGCTTCAATGTTGGAATGAGCCATGGTGCTACTCTGAAGAAGAATGAATGTCTGCTTGCTTTAGAAGGCATGTAACATTTTCACTCTGTGCACTGCATACTACCACTACCACATAAAACAAATAAAAAGGGGGAAAACAATCCATACTATAAGTTTATACTAACATGCAAACTCCCTTCAGAAAAAATGAACAAAAAAAATATCAAATTAAATGAGATTACAACTTTAATTAGTCGCTTAAATTCTGTGTGAAATTTTATAAGATACAAAATAAACTCCAATCCCGCTATTAGACCACTAAACTACATTAACACGTCACTAAATTAACTAGGAAACTTATTCGTTGCAGGTATAATTGTAATTTAAAATGATATTTTTTATAAACGGAAAAGGA
Source organism: Solanum pennellii (assembly GCF_001406875.1). Classification (NCBI taxonomy): domain Eukaryota; kingdom Viridiplantae; phylum Streptophyta; class Magnoliopsida; order Solanales; family Solanaceae; genus Solanum; species Solanum pennellii. The sequence continues at coordinate 54,049,298 of NC_028641.1, read as the reverse complement.
CCTAAATACCCTCGAAGTATTGAAAATGATACACAATTACCCTCCATCCACCTATTGGCCCCCAAATACCCTTCACATCCACCTTTGGGTCCAAATTTACCCCTTCATTAGCAAACCAAAATTAAAAATAATTAAATAATAATTTTTAGTGACATGGCACTCAACCATTGGTTGTAATTTAATTATTTAAAATAATTTTAAACCCACCCATTTTAACTAAACCCACCCATTACTTTTAAGTCAACATATGTAGTTGTTTAGCCCATAACAATAGCTAAAAAGGAAGCAGCCAACATCTAGAGACAGAGGACAATTGAAAATCTACAAAGTACAAGCAAAGCATTTCAGACTTGAAGTCATGTTTAACAATTGATTTTGCTATAGAGGAACCAGCAAATAACACAATATCTAAGTTTTAATGGTCCATAACTCCATATGAATGCAAATGATTTGAAGCCATCTATTTACACACACAAATTGTACAAGTAAACACAAACAGAAACTCTCCTTGTTAACACCAAATCATTTTGTGACCATTTTCAATTAGAACTCATTAGATATCTTGTATAGTTAGCCAATCAGCTGCTATAGATGCATTCTAAATAAAGGATGACAACATCAACTTGAAACTCTATTTGATTCGATCCAAGTCTTAACACATAAGTTCGCATACACGTTAAAGGAAAAAGCAACAAAAACACTTTCAAATGAAATCTTTGTAGAAAAGAAGAAAAGGATATAGAAAGGTTAAAGAATTGTTGAACGAAATTACCTGAGAAGGGATTGGGTATAACTGGAAAAATGAATG
>NC_028641.1:54045891-54046585 GCF_001406875.1 Solanum pennellii | reverse complement strand
GTGGCACCCACACTTATCTTACTAGGTGAGCGAACCAACAATCTAAATCCCAATGTTTACCAATATTTCAACCATAATGAACAAAATACAATGCGGAAGACCGAAAACTCATTAATATAATCAATAAATAAACTTCTAAAATATAATACTTATCATCCCCAAAATCTGGAAGTCATCACATCAAGAACATCTATCCTCAAATTACTAAGTCTAAGAGTATTTAAGAAACTAAAATAAGTAGAAAGATGGTCCATGTCCGAACTTCAAAGACATCAAGACGTGAAGAAGAGAATCCAGTCCGAGCTAGGAACAATAGCTCACCCTGAAATCTGATGTGCTGAAGACTGGCTAGAGTTGCGGACGAGTCGAAGTCAACGGTGCACTTGCTGCACTCCACAAAACAACAAGAAGAACATAAAAGTAGGGGTCAGTACAAGGAACAAGTACTGAGTAGGTATCATCGGCCAACTCAAAATAGAAAGCAATATATATATGGAATAATAATGTAAAACCAACCACAATACTTAACAGGTGACAATCAACAAGTACAAAAACCATTGGCAACAACACCAAATACACCTATGAGGACTCAAGCCTCAACACCATACTCATTTGGGAAATAGGTTCTTCGAGTTCGAGTATATTAACATAATTCAAGATTACTTCTCTTTATTCTTATCGTGTCGGAACGTGA
>NC_028641.1:54022573-54045644 GCF_001406875.1 Solanum pennellii | reverse complement strand
TCCTACGTGTCGAAACGTGACACTCCGATCCATTAATCTCATTATTTCATTTCATCAAGCTTTCTTTATGCCAAGCATCATCTTAATAGAGGGGATTTAAGATTAAAGGTTCAACAATCTCATCATTCTAACCACCACAATTATACGATCACAACATACAAACACACAATCAAGTATATAGAAGACTTTACAATACCACCCAATACATATCAATCGCTATTTAGAGTTTATCTATCACATAGACATAAACCATAACCTACCTCCACCGAAGAATCGTGATCGAGCAAGCTATCTCCCCAATGCCTTTTCTTTCTTCTTCGTTCTCTCTCTCGCTCGTTCGTTCTCCCTCTCTGTCTTTTTCTTTTTCTTCTCTAGATTCTTTTCTTTTACCCTAATTATCATATAATTCATTATGATAAAAGTAACCCATTATTTATTCCAAGGTTATCTCCTTTAACCCTCCAAGTAAATAAATTATTAAACTTACCCCACTAATTTCATAAAGTTTGTCATGAATAGTCCAAAACACCCCTTTAAAACCTTTAGCAGAAATCCGACCCCGTTGGGGTTACGCAACCTGTAACGGTCCGTCGTGTCTATGACGGTCCGTCCTGCAGGTCCGTCACAAAGTTCAGAGAGTTAAATTCAGTAAAGGTTTTGTGACGGTCTGTCGTACCTACGACGATCCGTCCTTGAAGTTCCGAGAGTCGATTCTCAGTACCCAGATATCAGAGTTTAAGTGTTTTGGAACGAAAGCCCTCGACGATCCGTCGTGCCTATGACGGTTCGTCCTACTGGTCGTCGAGGGTAATGAGAAGAGTAGCAGAAGAAATTACACAAGTATGGGACGACGGAATCCATCACGGGCCGTCGTGACCATGACGGTCCGTCGCGTGGTCCGTCGACCCAGTCAGTTTTTATCAAATAATTTTACTGCTCGAATCTACTAAACAGGTTGTTACAGAAATATATCTCGTTGAAGCAGATCCATTCCCCAAAGTGAATGTAGCAGTGCATAAAATGTCTAAAAGAAGATAATTGATTAAATGATGCACATGAATATGGAATGAGGTACTAAGTTATCAAAATTTGATGTACTTAGATGATTGTGTCCCATTAATGAAGAATGAGACCCTTTGATAAATGATAAAAATACAGATCCATTCTTTAGAGTGAATGAGGTGATAAGCCACCATGCTAGACGTGATTTTTCTTTTACTGCTTGTTAACAAGGCAAGTTAATTGTGAGACCATCATAAACGAAAGTTGAGATTGAATTCTCTGCGTTCTAGAAACGTATACAGATATTTGTGGACCTAGTCATCCACTTAGTGTATTGTTTAGATTTAATGGTCCTAATAAATGTTTCTTCTATATGGTCTCATGTGTGCCTATAATTATCTCGCAACTTGATGTTTGCAAAAATATTGGCACAAATAATATGTTACATGCACAATTTTCTTCAGATTAGTTCATTCAATGATGGAATCACGACTCCCCTAAAGGGTAAAGTAATTGAGAAGAAATAAATCTAAAAATTACTCTTGGAGTAATAAAATTGAAATTTACTCATATAATAGTAAATCAGAAATTTACTAAAGCAAAAGGCACATGGCATAGTAAACTTGGAGTTTACGAGTACTACTAATTTTATTAGTTGGCATGAATAATTTGGTCATCCCAAAGATGTGCATACTGAGTAATGGACATACATTGAAAAACTAGAAGATTCTTCAAGAATTCTTTACGGTTCTTGTTCTCGTGATAAAGTTGATTGGATCAACTAAAGTTGGGACTAAATCTCTAAATTCTGAAAGGTATAAAAGGTGAATATGGGCTCATTCACCTATCACGTGATATGATAAAAAGATGCATCAATAAGATAATCACATGTGCGTTTGTTGTCAACTTGCAGTTTGACATTTACAAAATTATTTGTGCAAGATAATTGAGCTAAAAGCACAACTTTCAGAATATGAAATCAAGATAATTCATCTTGATAATATTGATAAATATATAAGATGATGTGACATTAAATGTCTCATATAGTGAATCATTGCTTATGAAAATAAAGTTTCATATGTTGATCTGAAATATGATATTACATACAAAAGTAGTTGTATGAATCAAACCAATAAGTTATGATTAATTTTTCTGTTAATTGGTTTATGGTCAGGGCCCAAATAGCTTTCATCTGATAATTTTGATGTGCAATATATGATTAATGAATATACTTTGATATGTGGTATATAATCAATGAATATACTATGATGCACAAAGATAGATTCTCAAAAGATTGAGATATATGTTAGTTTGTCTAACATAAGGGGGAGATTAAAAGCAATACAAAAGTTGTAAATACTCCTATTGAATGTCCCTTAAGGATAAAGTCTATGACATGCATGAAGCATGATAAATTAATCAATTCTACATAAAATAATCCTTGAAAAAGGGGGAGGATCAAAGAATCAAAATGATCATAATAAGGAGACAATGTGCTCTTGGAGAGCCTACGACATAACACTTTATGAAACCTCATGAGAGGGGTAGCTACTTAAAAATAATGAAGTGATGAGATCTCAATAAGTTTGTCGTATTGTGAATCAATGCAAAATGGTATATCGTTGACGATATATTTGATACAATAGCACGCAATATTGTAAAAGATTATGAGAATATAAATTCTACATCTATTAAAGCATGTTTGTGTAGAAATAATTATCAAGTGAAAAGTGGAATGATGCATCTTGGTAAGCGTAAAGCTTATTTGACCTGCAATCTAGGCACTAGAAGATGTCATACATCTAATATTGAATGTTCTTACTTGACAAAATTGATATGAAAATATCCAATGGGTTCAAAATCTAAAGCATATACAAGTTTTTGAAAAACTTGTTTATCATCCTCATAAGGATTAAATAGATTCAAAATGCATAGAGCATATACAAGTATTATTATGCAAGTTGATGACTAGAATTGAAACTCTTGGCAATAGATTATTTGCTTAAAGAAGTTGAAGTAAGGAACTTGCAGAAATCTTTGACCCTGAAGGGAAGATTTATAAAAGCAGATAGAAGAAAGCATACTTTGTCAAGGTTTTTCTACACTCATAAGCTCCCAAGAATGGTGATATCAACATGCAAGAGGTCTGTTCAAGTAATATTATTGTTGATTTATTCACCAAGTCTCTACCAACTATATCTTTCAAGAAGATGGCGCACAAGGTTGGAAAACGAAGATTCTAGTCTCTGAATTGATGTTCTCATAAGGGGGAGTTAATACACGATGTACTCTTTTTCCCTCACAAGGTTTTGTCCCACTGGGTTTTCCTTGTAAGGTTTTTAATGAGACATCCATAATGCGTATTATTAGATAATGTACTATTTTTCCTTCACTAGATTTTTTTCCCACTGGGTTTTATCTAGTAAGGTGTTAACGATGCACATAATCTACCGACATTCAAGGGGGAGTGTTATAAACAATTTGTATTATAGTGAATGTCTAATTATTGGAGTCCTTGTAGGATATAGTTAGGAATCCTACTTGGGGACCAAGTAAGGTTTTCCCTATAAATAAAGGGTTTTCCTTCATTGTAAAGAAGATTTGTGAAAGATCTATGAATCCTGAATATACTTCAAGAGAAATAAGAAGTCTTTTCTCTTCTCCCTACTTTCTTCTTCTTGTAAATTTATATAGTTTCATAACATATATGTATATATATATAATTCTTTTTATAAATTTAAATAAATATTTAAATTAAGAAGAGTCTCATCATTTTCTATTTTTAACTTTATTATTTGAAATCGGTATAATCATATAGATCTTTAGCGAAAGAGATGATCTAATTTATTTATAAAATATAAAATTGAATTACATCAATAAATGTTAATATATTTGTTACAAAGATTATAATAACTAATTTATTGTAATAAATAAATTAAAGAAAGTAAACTTTTATTTCTATAAAATATTTGTTCTAGAAAAAAAAGGAAACACTATATATAATTGCAAACTATTAATTCAAATTAAATGTTATAACCATAATTTGATTTAATTGTACTCCGTAGCAAACTGTTGCAATATACAAATACAAATGCATATATTTTCGTCCTATAAACTTATGATTATATAAATATGATCTTCTCATGCCTAGTTTTCTTTTGTCTTTCTCTCCTTCTGGCTTTATACAAACACAAATTACATATACAATTGATTCTTTTGTATATGTATACTGAAACAGATTATACAATTTTTTCTTTTGTATATATGTGTAGCGAAATAATCAAAGAAAACATAAATTTTGTTATGGAGCGTAATTATGCAAACTATAGTTATAGCATACAATATGATTTTTGTGTTTGCTGTATTTGAAAGTTGCTCTAGAGAAAATCACTCATTTTGATAAGATAATAACGTAATTATTTTCGAAATATCCCTATATAAATATATGATCTCATAAATATCATAAATTAATCATCATATCATATATCATATTCATATATTACTAAAAGGGAAAAAAACATAAATTTCCCCTGAACTTGTACTGAAAAGTCAGTTACATGCTTAAACTATTATGACGATCCATTACACACTTTTACTATTTAAAGTGAATTAAATACCATCCTACGAGGTATAACACCACTCTCACATTATGTGGTGCATTAGACTCGCTGCCACATCATCGATACATCAACGCCATGTCAGAAATTATAATTTTTTATCTTTTTTCTTTATTAATTAACTTTTATTTTGTTAGATATATTTTACATTAATTAGTTTCTAATTAGTAAAATTCTCTAATAAATATATTTTCTTCATTACAAAATTGCAAAGAAGAAGCTTTGTACAATGGCCGCCAAGAAAATTTTCCGAAATTCAAAGTTGATTCGTATGGTGAAAGAATTTTTTCCATTCCAAAAGGAACCTCAAGAAGACTCCTTCAGTTTCTTCCATTGATTGACCATGAAAATTGAGATCTAATTGCAAATATTTTTCAGATTCAAACACATTTTTCACTTATTCTATGTTCTTCATAGAGATTTCTTAAAAGATAGGAATAATAGAACAATAATTTTCTTCCCGTTTTCAATCGATTGGTCATCTAGTTTTCTAAATAGTCTCACTATACTTCTACAAATGAGAATCCCCAAACTTTAATCTTACCGTACGATGACATGAACAAACACAAATCAAAACCCACAAATCTTAAGTCACTAGTAATATTTTGATTTCTTGTTGGGAGGTTTATAGGTAAAAAATGGTGTTTTGAAGTAACTTGTTACTACATTGCTTCTTGTTACTAATTCATTTAAGCTTATTTAGGTGTGAAGAATATGAGAAGGGTGGGATATGAAGAAAAAGAGATATGCTGGGTGTGGTATGAAGTAGAAGAGATGTGAGGGTGGTGTACAAGTAGAATTTTGATTTCTTAAAACTTTTTTTTTTACTTAAATAATTATCTGATGCGCACAATTTCTTTTTGTTTTATTTTGTTTTGCCAGTTTTAGAGGGTAAAAAAATTCACTTTTAAATAGTATAGGTGTGTAATAGGTCACCATGATAGTTTGAGTGTGTAATTGACTTTTCGGTACAAATTTAAGGGGGAATCTGTGCCTTTTCTGGGAGGAATCTAAGACAAAAGTTAAATTGCGAAATACCTTTTAAGTATTCATTATTTTCTTGAAATTATTTAACATATTTTTTATTTAATATTTATTTCGAGATTCAATGAATTTTAATTGTTCGTATTATGGTAATTAATACTCCTATTTTCAAGACTTACAATTCAATACACATTATTAAATTGCAAGCTACTATTATGAAAAAAAAATCAACAATCTTTACATCTTTCATGTAGTATTAATGATGATTTTTCATAATCATAGTTACTATAAATTTTTAATAATTAGTTATAAAGATTTTCCATTACACATTTAATATATTTGAATTCTTTTACATATTTTATCCTTCGATTAAAATTTTATTTCAACATTACATTTAAATGTAATAAATTGATTAGTAATTAAATATTAAATAGTATATAGTAAATCATCATATTAGTATACATAAATTATTACTAATTCATCATTATGTAAATGTATATAACACCCACTAATTATATTCATTATGTTTTATACTCTCATCTCACATTAATAATCTCAAATGGATTAATATCATATTTATGACAACTTTTTGTGTTCCTCAATGTTATCCTATAAATAGTGGCATTTGACACAATAATGTACCCACTTAAACCAATTGAAAAAAGAAATGAGAAAATCTCTATGCTCTTTTCTCTCATCTCTTTTTTATTTGTTTAGTTTAACCTTTTATGTTTCTTGTTTGTTGTTATTGTACAATTTTCTATTGTTGTGTTGTTATTATTATTGAGAATTTATCATGGTTTGTTACTTTGTATACATTAGCCTATCTCGTGGTATTTTAATATCCTTATTTGAATATTGAATTTGTGCAAAAGTTACTTACTTTTTACTTTGTGCACGTTTTGTCATTTTATAGTTAAAATATATTTTTTTGATTTAGGAAGATATATGTAATTCCTATTGAAACGATGATGGATTTTGCAATACAAAATTTATACGAAGTATTTTTGGATAACCAGATCTAGTAATTCTTGAAAGTACAAATATATGTGAAAGAATTTAGTAAAATATGATTCCATTGTGTTCTTTTTTGTTAAAATTTAAATCTTGTTGAATATCACCTCTAACTTTATTTATTGCAACCAAAAGTTTTGGTGGTGTCTTTTAATATGTATCATAAAATTGTGATGTTCCTCAAACCATGTTCACCATCATCATTCAAATATTCTCAAAATGCATCATCGAGCATTTTGATGTGGTTTTGCAACTTTTAGGATTCAGGTCAAGAAGATCTCGGATTTGTGTTTCGATGGTTCCATTATGTCTGAAACATTAAGTATGATCGATTTGCATGTGTCATTTGTGTACATGTAATATTGAATGAATACTGAGGGTCCTTTAAATATTTTGAGAGTTGTTTGTGTTTGCTGGTAGTTGCATGCCTCACTTTTTCGAATGCTAGTCGCTTAAGCGGGTCTTTGTAGAAGTGCGAGTCTCTTTGCTTAAGCAAGCTTCGTGAAAGCGAATGAGAGTTTGCTTTTGCGCGAGTGTTATTTTTCCAGATCACTTATGCAACCGGTTGTCACTTTTGTGACATCGGGGGAGGGGGGGGGTTGAGTCTGAAATTTCGCAGTTGTAGCCCCACTTTTTATTTTTGAGTTTGGGAACCCTTGGAGCCAATTTGCAAGGCGATTTCTTACGCTAAATCAGTTGGTAAGCCTTTTTAACTCTAAAACTTCATTCTTCTTTGATTATTTATGGATTTTAACATCATAATTTAGGATTTTGATTGGTAAATGACAAGATTTGCAAGAATTCAAGTTCTTAACAAAAATAGAAATACTTAACTGATTTTTGAGTCCTTCTCCGAATAGGTTTCACTTATAAGTTCATAAAACTTGCGTAATGTTTTAAAGTGTTTATTTTTGGATTCAAAACTTATTTTTGAAATTAAAATTTCAGTTTATTGACCTAATTTTCTAAGTAATTGATGTTGGTATTGTTATTTCTAGATAGTTATTGTGAATAATACTAGATTGATATAGATTATAAGGCTTTGAAAGTAATTTGGAAAGGAGAAACTCAAGTTTCTGATTGATTAATTGACTGACTAAGGTAAGTGATCTCCTATGTCTTATATCCTAATATAATTCGTGTATTCTTTTTGTTGCTTGTGTATTGGGAGAAATGAAAATTAGATGAATGATTAATTGTCCACTTGATAAATCTAGTTGTATAAAAATGAGTTGAAATGAAAATTCTATGTGATGATCATAATATTTGTGAATTGCCTTGTTATAATTCTTAATGATTGATTGGTGAAATGCTCGATACCATGAAAGTGGACTTGAATTGTATGAATTTTGGTATCTTCCATGTCATGTGATATTGCTTATATGCGGTGATTATTGAACATCATGATAAGACATGTGTTGTTTATGATACCGAAGTCATTTCCAGCAAGTGTTATGATGTCGAGGTCATTTTTGACAAGTTTTATGATGTCAAGATCTTTTCCACCAAGTGTTATGATGCCGAGGTCATTTTTATGCAAGTGTTATTATGTTGAGGTCATTTACGACAAGTGTTATGATGTTGAGGTCATTTTTTGACAAGTGTTATGATGTCGAGGTCTTTTCTGGCAAGTGTTGTGATGTTAAGGTCATTTCCGACTAGTGAATTAATATAAGGCGATGAAGAATGATTCCAACAAGAGTTGATTATTGTGTTTTGATACATTTGATGATTATGATTGACCTACTGTAGTGATTGATTTGCTGATACTTGTGAATAATATTCTTGATACTTGAAATTGACTTAATTAATTCACGTTGGCTATCGAATTGTGATTGTTGAGCCTTGAGTTGTGAATTGTAGAACTATTTGATTGGACTGATTTTTGTGCATGTTGTACTTTGAGAAGGTTCGGTTGGAATATAAGGGGTGTTCGATTTTCTAGCTACTTGCTTTGTTTAGTAGGTTGCTTGTTGGTAACCATGTTGTTGGTACTCACCCCTTGCTTATACATTTGGTTTGGTTCTGAGCCCGATTCTGTGTGATCATCCTCTTTCTCCTACTCAGTGAGACTTGTCAAAGAACTATTAAGAGTAGTTGTTTTTCATCCCAACATGCTCTCTTTTCCCTTATGGTATTATTTGTTCTATTTGAGAAACAAAGAAATTGATACTATATACTTATATCATTTCTGTACTTTTTATCTTGTACACGTGATAATTAGATTTTGGGGTGTTAATAGAATGAAATTTTTTACCAGACTTTGTTTTTTCTTACTTTACTTTTTTCGCACATCTTTCGTTTCATTGGGTTGGGTATGAATTATCTTGATATGAATAAACATGTGTCATTACATCCATATTTTGATCATGATAAATTACCTAGTGAATCCATCCAATATACTATACATAAACAATATAATTTTTGTAAAACAAATTTTGAATGAACCTCCTGACCTATCTAACTCCATCCCAGTTCAGAGGGTGTACACACTGTTGATTGCATTTCTACTGTAATTATACCATCCTAGAATATCAATAGTTCCTCTTGACACAAATTTTTTTCTTCATAGCTCGCACCAATCAATTCACAGATAAAGGGCAGAGATAAACTTATTACTAAAATTCAAAGTATGAAAAAAATAAACACACGAAAAAGTTAAAGAATAATTAATATCTACCCGATATACTTTATGTATAAACAACAGAAAATTTCAACAAAGAAATTTAGATAAACCTCTTAATCTACCTGACTTCCTTCCAATTTACAAGGTGTACGCATTATGGAACTTGTGGAAAGAGATATGAGCATGAAGACAAAGCAACCATTTTGTTTTTTCACCTGATGTTCAGAGCTCACATTAGAGCCGACATTAAATTCAAATATCACATTGCAAGGCCCATTAGGGGGTGGCGTTATAACATTCCACTACACTTCATCTGATTCTAAGTGTCGACGGTCGGTAACAAGTATAAACCCAACTAAGAATTGGGGTCAATCCCACAGGGAATGATACGATAAAAAAATCGATCAAGAAGCAAAATAGTGTTCTAATCGTTTGTAGATCCTGACATTTTCACAACAATAAAGTAGTTGTCAAGATTTTGTTAATTAATATTAAATTGGGGGATTCGGATAACCAAATCATGAACACTAAAAACTGAGGTACATAAATAGAGAGGATCTCTTGGGAGTGCGATAAATTGAATACCTATTTCACGAAATGGGGGATTATTATTTATTAAAATTCATTGAATCTCAGCGGGTAGGCTATGCTTTGGGTGTAACAGTCATTTCTCAACCAACTATTGCGGATGAAGTGACTTCTTTCGAACCTCAACAAGCACAACACAGATTAAAAGCCCATTACTTTAATTAATTTACTTTTTTCAAGCTAAATTAGTTAGATTACGTTCAAACCTAGAATCTCAAGCTAAATCGTAACAATGCGATTGTTATACAGTGAATTTATGGTATTTTTAACATATTTCACTTAAGAGTTGTGTGTGTCTAGAGACGTTTTGTATTGGTATTAATGTGTTTTTATCTTGTTTGCAAGAAATAAGTTCGGACGTGGAAGTACATATACAGTGTTGAAGAATGTTTCACAAAAAGTCATCTGTGGGCGTGACTTACGGACTGTAGGTCGAGTCATGGTCCGTAGGTGGTAGGCATAGACGACTTGAAGGAAAATCAGGGAATTCTTGACCAAGTGTGGAACCACAGTTATGAATGAAGGACAGTAGGTCAACTTACGGGCCGTCTTGTAGCTCCATCAAATGCTTCACAGAAGGGGGTTCCAGTACCTAATTTTTAACATAAGTATGAAGCTACAGAGGAGGATCCACGGACCGTGGATCGAGTCACAGTCCATCTTGCTGGTCCGTCAATTATTACTAAGAATTGAAGATTTTGAGCTTTCGAGAAATGCCTATGTCCCAAACCACAGAAGGGACCTATGGACCGTAGGACATTCCACTGTCCGTTAGGTTAGTGTCGTAGATCAAAATCTCATCCAGAACTTTATTTTCTTATTTCATTTCCTTTTTAGGACAATATTTACTATAAATAGGGCATGCAAACCTTGTTTTTTGGGGGTTAGACTTTATTGTTAACTTTAGTTCTTAGTGTATTCTTGAGAATGAAGTCGCAAACATTAGCAATTTGATCTCTTATTTTCGGTTTATAAAGATTCTTACTTTGAATTTCAATTGGAGATTTTGTGTTTCTTTTACTCATTACCTAAGTTCATGAATGCTTCTTAAAAAATATGAATTGTTCTTGCTAGTATGAGTAACTAAATCCACAACTAGGGTTGTGGGGACCATGATCGATAACAAAGTATGAATAGTAACTAAGTATTCTTGAATAATGTTGCTGCATGCATTGATAATTATTTCACTTAGAAGTCCTCTTAACGGTGGCCAACGTTAGAACTAGCCTTGTTGCTACTTGCCGGACCAAGGAGGTAGTTAATAAGTAAACAATTATCAACTTAGATTTAGTGTGATACTATCTAATAGTCTAATGTCAATTTATATGAGGGTGAAAACTAAGGAATACAATGATGTGATGTATAATATTAGGTAAAGACAAGGGTTAACAAATTATACACACGTAACATGACCAAGGTGCGGGGTGAAATTTTTTATTTGCTGGACCAAGGATTTAGGGATACATAACTTACCACTTTGCACGTGAGACACTAGGAAAGGATTACTATTACTAGGATTACTGCATCATGAGCTTATGTGGAACACATACACCCTAGTTTATCTCTCTCATTGATCACAACTAAAATTCGAATCTTTCTCACTTTCTCTCTAAACAACAACTAGTTGTTTGTTACACAACCCCCTTTACTTGTCTCAAGAATAAGTTGACTAAACAGATATAATATTAAGTTTAATTCTAAACCGTATACCTCGTGGGATCGACATCAACCTACTAATTGGATTCTTTACTCTATAATGATCACTTATACTTCTTTAGGGAGGTGTAATTTAAGCGTACCAAATTTTGGCGCTATTGCCAGGGAATAAGGCTTTTATATTAAGTTTAACTACGTTATTAAGCTTTAGTCAATTATTTCCTAATTTTACTTTTTTTCCACAGGTTTCCACTCTAGTTTATGTCAAGTACACGGATTCGAGGTGAATGAACTAAACATTGAGAAGGATGAATAATCAAGGTCCTAGTCAATCCAATCAGTGTGAATCTAGGTGATGGAGTTGAGTTGCAACCACCTGTGGTCGTTAATGAAAATGTTGAGGTTAATGGTTGGTGATAGATGGAGAGTACATAATCCACCAGAACCAATGTTGTGTGATAACTATAGGTCGAGTTTAACACCGTTTAGTCTGAAGGACCTATTGTGCTATCTCCTCTACCTTTGGGGCATACATTCGTGGTGACTAGCAATCTAATGTAGATGCTCACAACGATGGGTTTATTCTCTGGTATGGCATCGGAGGATCCACATGGGAACAGGACAAGTTGAAGAGTGTTTGTAAGAGTTGAGTGGGTTGATCGAAATTAGACATTAATGTCATTGAGTTGAGAGTTTTCCCTCTATCATTGACTGGTGATGCTGCGGTATGGTTCTCTAAGCTCCCAAATAACTCTATTCATGGATGGGATCAATTGCACATAGTGTTCATGGCCAAGTACTTCCATTGTCAAAGAAGTTGAACAACAAAGATAAACTCAACAACTTCGTGGCACTATAAGGAGTGAGTAGTTCGTGGGATAGGTTAATTGCATTCGTAAGAAGTGTTCCATAAAACCGCATTAATGATGAGTCACTAAAGGAATACTTACACATAGTTCAAGATGACAATATCAAGATTGTGCTTGATACTATCTCTGGGGATTCATATGGTGAGTGCACTTTTGAGCAGATCGTTGAGAATTGGAGAAAAACTCTCAAAACAATAAAGCTTGGAGTAGTTGAAAGTCATAGATCGAGAGGAGCACCTTTATAGTTTTTTATTCACCTAATCAATTTGCCGATAATATTCATGAAAAATGGCTTAGATGAGGACCGAATTGGGGATGGTGTTGAAGCATGTAAGTTGAGGTGCTAGAAAGGTAAATTTTGTGAATTATTTGATTAGAAATCCCCCACCGGTTGATGAGTGCTACTATGTAGAGGATAGTTATGCATTGAATGATCAAATAAGGGTTTCTGAGCCAACACCCAAGGTTCCAATTTGGATAATTGACGCCAAGGTCCGAACTATGATAACTACAATCGAGAGGGTCAGTATGTACAAAATGGGAACTGCAATAGTGACAACAACTACAATAAAAGCAACTATGGCAACAAAATTGATAGGGTGGTCCTTATGTTCCTCCTCGAAAATCGACAATTTAGTAATATGGAAGCTGGGGGTAGTATGTCACGTATGAGAATGTGAAGGACATGTGAAATGACTTTCCTGGTATTGGTCAAAAGTTGATACTTGTGTAGTTTCAGTCAAGCAACTTGAGCAGCAGATGACTCAGTTGTTTACCAGAGTTAACCCATGTCAGCCTAGCACACTTCCTAGAAACACCATACCAAATCCGAAGAATGATGTGCATTTTATGGTAGTCACCACTCTAGGGGTTAAGTAGACCATTGATACACCTATGCCGTCTGTGGTCAAAGTTGAGGTTCGTAAAGATGATGACGAGATCGAGGTTACTGGAGATTCCGAGAATGCTACAGAGTAGGAAGTGGAGATAACCCAGAAAGTTGTTCCCATGCCTAGACCTCCAACTCCCTTCCCACTGAGGTTAGTAAAGAAGACTGAAGAAGGTAAATACCGCATGTTTATTAGTATGTTGAAGCAACTTTCTATCAATGTCCCGTTGATAGAAGCTTTGGATCGAATGCTTGAGTATGCAAAGTTTATGAATGATTTGGTGACGAATAAAAGGGCCTTGAGTTTTGAAGATGATGATAGGTTACAATATTTTAGTGTTATTGCTACAAGATCCCTTGTGCTGAAAAAGAAGGATCCTGGTGCCTTCACTATTCCATGTACTACGGGGTTGCTACATTTTGCTAAGGCTTGTGCGATTTTGGTGCTAGTATTAGTCTGATGTTATTGTCTATTTACAAGAAGTTGGGTTTAGGGGATCCAAAACAGACTGCGATGGATTTCTCATGGCCGATAGAATCGTGAAGAGGCCCATTGGTGTGCTCCAAGATGTACTACTGAAAGTGGAGTCTTTTATCTTTCGACGGATTGTGTGATACTTGATTATGCGTTTGATTTTGAGGTTCTCATTATCCTTGGGAGGCCATTTCTTTCCACTGGGCTAGCTTTAGTTGATATGGAGAAAGATCAAACGAAGTTCCGACTGAATAGTGAAGAGGTAACTTTTAACAAATGTAGATCCATGAAACAGAGTAGTGAGGTCAAGTCAGTATCACTGGTGAATCATATTGAAGAGAGTGATTATGAAGGGCCTATTGAAGAGAGGTTGGGTGTTGATGCACTAGCAGCGGTGATCATGAATTTTGAGGGTGATGGTATTCAAGACTAATGAATTGGTCTCGCACTTGATAGGTTCGAATTTTGTTCAAAACCAAAGATATTGGAGTTAGACATGAAAAATCGTGACTCTCTAGTCGTAAGACCATCTGTTGAGGAGGCTCCGAAATTTGAGCTTAAGGTTTTACCATCATATTTGAGGTATGTATTCTTGGGGTGAGATGGTACTTTACCCGTAATCATTGCAGCAAATTTGAATGTGACATAAGATTAGTCATTGGTTTTTATGTTTAAGAAGTTCAAGCGAACTATTGGATGGACTATTGTAGACATTATTGGGATCCCTCCTGGCATTTGTTCTCATAAAATCTAATTCATGCCGGAATACAAGCCTAGTATCGAGCACCAGAGATGGCTAAACCTGCCAATGCAAGAGGTAGTGAAAAAGGAAATCATCATGTGGTTGGATGCTGGAGTTATTTATCCCATTGCAAATAGTAGTTGGGTTTGTCCTGTTCAGTGTGTGCCCAAGAAAGGTAGGATAACTGTAGTTCCAAATTTGAAAAATGAGATTTTTCCAATGCAAACCGATGGAGAGTCTACATGAACTACCGTAAATTAAATGCTTAGACAAAAAGGGACCACTTTCCTATGTCGTTCATGGATAAGATGTTGGACTGACTTGCTGATAAAGGTTGGTTTGTTATATAGATGTTTATTCGAGCTAAAATCATATTTCCATAGCTCTAGAAGACCAAGAGAAGACCACCTTCACTTACCTTTATGAGATTTTTGCATTCAAATGGATGCCATTTGAGTTGTGTAATGCTCCAGCGACCTTCTAGCATTGTATGATGTTGATATTCTCTGATATGGTGGAGGACACTAGTGAGGTATTTATGGATGATTTATCTGTGGTAGGTGACTCTTTTGATCATTGTTTGGACCATCTGGTCGAAGCACTTAAATGGTGTGAAGAGTGCAATCTTATGCTCAGTTGGGAAAAGTGCCACTTCATGGTGAAAGAGAGGATAATGCTTGGTCATCGGGTATTTTAGAAGGGTATTGAGGTTGATAGAGAAAAAGTCGAGGTAATAGAAAAACTTACACCACCTATCTATATTTAATGTGTTAGAAGGTTTCTTAGGCATGCAGGTTTCTATAGGAGGTTCGTCAAGGATTTCTCCAAAATTGCACATCTATTATGCAAATTGCTCGAAAAGAAGCATAAGTTTGACTTTGATGATGCTTTTCTGAGAGAATTTGGAAAGTTGAAGGAAAATCTAGTTTCCACATCTATCGTTATTTCACTGGATTGGAGGAAACCATTTGAGGTAATGTGTGATGTGAGTGGGGTGACACTTGGTGTGGTATTCAGATAGAGGCGAGAGAAGATTCTTCATCCTATATACTATGCCAACAAAGCTCTAAATGTTTCTCAAAATGACTATACAGTGACTAAATGAGAACTCCTTGGTATGGTTTTTGTATTCGAGAAAATTTGATGCTACTTGATTGGTACTAAGGTGATAGTGCATACTGACCATTCTACATTACAGTATTTGATGTCTAAGAAGGATGCAAAACCAAGGTTGATTAGATAGGTATTTTTACTACAAGAGTTCAACTTTGAGGTGAAAGATAGAAAGGAGACAGAAAATCAAGTTGCTAGTCACTTGTCCAGATTAGAGAAAGAAGCTATGCTCAAGCTGGGAGATGGAGCTTAAATTAGTGATGCTTTTCCAGAAGAACAGGTATTGGCAGTTTCTCATGATTTGATTCCTTGGTTCACAAACTTTTCTAACTACTTCGGTTTCATTGGATTTGTGTTTTCACAAAAGGAAAATGTTTATGCATGATGTGAAAAAGTTCTTTTGGGATGAACCTTATTTGAACCGTATTTGTGTTGATGGGATTATTCGTCGATATGTGCCTGAGGTTGAGATGTTAAGTATAGTATAGGCGTGTCATTTATCGCGTGTTGGTAGGCATATATAGTGGTATCGTACTGTGCACAAAATTTTACTGTGTGGGTATTGCTGGCCTACCATCTACCAAGATGCTCATGATTTTGCAAAGTCTTGTGACTATTGCCAAAGAAAAGGAGGAATTTCAAAGAGGCAAGAGATTCCTATGAATTCAATAATAGTGATTGTTATTTGATGTATGGGGCATTGTTTTTATGGGTCCATCTATAAGTTCACATAAGATGAAGTATATTCTTGTTGTTATTGATTATGTGTCAAAATAGGCGGAGGCAATTGCGCTGTCCAACAATGAAGGTAAAAGTGTCACCAAATTCCTGAAAAAGGATATCTTCTCCAGATTTGGTGAACTAGAGATATTATCAGTAATGTATGTTCCCACTTCTATAATGAGTTGTTCAAGGCACTACTTGAGAAATATGGCGTCCGCCACAATATAGACATTCCTTACCATCCACAATCAAGTGGGCAAGTTGAAGTGTCCAACAGAGAGATCATGTTGTGTAAGACTGTGAATGCTAATAGAACCGATTGGTCAAGGAATCTATATGATGCTCTATGGGACTGTCGCACCACATTTAAGACTCCCATAGGTATGTCCTCCACCAACTTGTATATGAGAAGTCTTTCCATTGCTGGTACAGCTAGAGCATAAGGCGATGTGGGTGTTAAAGAAGTTGAATTTTGATTAGGTAACACATCAAATTAGAGAGTAAGTGAAATCAATGCACTTGATGAGTTCCGCTTAAGATGTTACAAAATTTAGCCTTGTACAAGAAGAAGATAAGGAAATGTCATGATCAAAGGATTGAAAAGCGAGAATTTGTTGTGGATTATCTGATGCTTCTATTCAATTCTAGGTTGCGCTTGTTTCCTGGAAAGCTCGAGTCCAAGTGGACCAGGCCATTCATAGTCACGCAAGTGTTCCCATATAGAGCAGTCGAGCTCGAAAATAATAAGGGAAGAAGGCTCAAGGTGAAGGGTCAAAGATTAAGGTCTACGTTGGCAAAGAGGAGAATGTGCAGGAGGTGGTTGAGGCTTACTATCTTGATGAAGTCTGAGTAATCAAGAGGCATGCATTGTGATGCGACGTTAAATCAAGCGCTACTTGGGAGGTAACCCAAGATGTACAATCTAGCCAACTATTTGTTTTTCTTTTCGATCAAGACGTTTTCTTTGTTTACATGACTTTATGTATTTTTTAGAGTTGGTATTTTTTTTAGTGTTGGCTAGATATAACATATGGTCCATGTCTAGAAAGTGTTCAGTAAATGTAAAAAGAAAGGCCTAATGGTTGCTACATGTGTAGGAGCGAAAGGCAAAATCTGTAGAAAAAAGGTTGTGTAGAGGTCTACGGACCCTATCGACGGTCTGTGGATCCATCCACGGACTGTGAATGGTGTTCGTAGATCCCAGGTAATATCTCCAATATTTTAGAAGTGTGAAAGTGACCTATGGGTCTGATCTACGATCCGTAGGTTGACCTACGACCAGTAGATGGAGTTTCGTGGGTCCAAACCCTTGTTTTTGTCTGACCTGACCCGGACCCCTTTTAAAATAAAACCCTTCATTTTATATTCATAAACCATATTAAAAACTCCCGCCCCTCCAAAAAAGACTGTTTGTAAACCTTTCCTCTCCCTAAATCACTCCATTAAACACCCAAATCCCACAGATCACTCTACATTCACTTCCCCATATTTGTGACTTCTCCTTGAGGTTGCACGATTGGTGCATTAGGTAATTATGGTTTCTTTATATTCCTCCCAGTTGGACGACCTCTTGCTTCTCTCCGTGGAGGCATGTAATCTAAAACACACAAAAGCATGAATTAATGAGAAAGTTTTAGAGATAACTCTAACGCACGAAATGAAATATGAAAAAAGTTAAGAAATTCCTAAATGTTGTAGCCTCCTAATTATAAATGTGGTTCTTCACACCGATAACTAGGACTATAGAGACACAACTTCATAGACTCCTTAGGACTCTTGAACTCTGTGCTCTGATATCAAATTTGTCATGCCTCGAGCATACACTCTGGATGTGGCCAGTACCCGAAGACCATCTCTAGCCTCGAGAGGACCCTTGGTATGGCTTACTTAAATCACCGGAAGACCTAACTCAATGAAATAGTCTCATTCAATAACTTAAGAAAATAAGTTGTCCGAAATGACACTTAAGTCTCATAACAAAATATCTGCAATACAAAGATGAGAGACTCAATACTAACTGTCTGGCTATCTATGAATCCTCTATAATACTAAGATGGATGTTGGAACAGACCCCACAACATCCTCTAAAAGAAAGACTGAAAAGCGAATAAATGTGTGCTCCGTAATGTAAAGAGGCTCACCACTGACTCTGTGTGCTTAGTTGGATCAACGAGGCGCTGGATGATGTTGATCCTGGTTAACTGCATCTGCATCATTATATGATACAGACCAACTGGCATTAGTACATTGAATGTACGAGTATGCGAGTTTGAACGCTAACAACAACTTAAGCTTGAAAAAGAAGTAAGAAGGAACGCTTACCTTGACTCTGCTCAACTAATGAATAACTTGACTTAATATAAAGCAATAAGACACATGCAATACATAAAGCTTGTAAAACAATGAAAAACACTTAGTTCGTTAAAAAATGCAACAAAAAACTCAACTTATCAATGAAGTAATATAGTTTCTGTGGGAAATTCTCTTTCTGATAACCACCACTATGAGACTAAGTGGTGATACAAAATCTTGCTCATGCTACTAGAACTTTCCTATACTTTGTCGTGGCATAAAACTACTTAACTTAGTGGATCCACTGGATTTACTTATGTGATCATCTAAAAAGTATGACCCTTTAATACCCATGATGACTACATGGTTTTATGGATATTTGAGTTATTATGGACTTGCATCCCCATATCAGTTCTCAATACAACTCCCAAAAATATACTTATCTCATGTGTTTTAAAAATATCTTCCTTCTTTGGGTTGAGATAATTGCTCAACACTTAGCTTTAGAAAGCTCTCTTAGAATCAATGTTCCTTTTTATTGCTCAAAACTCTTTTTGGAAATCTTAGTTTCCTTATTTAAATGTGAAAACATTTATAGACTCTTAGGGAGTACTTAGTTCTCTTATAACTTTTGAGAAATGAACTCAACTCTTTACTCTTTACTTAACTTGAAACTTGAGTCTTAAATCAACTCTGAGGAAATACTTAGTTCTCTTATAATTTTTTGAGAAATGAACTCAACTCTTTACTTGTTACTTAACTTTATACTTGAGTCTTAAAAACAAAATTAAACATTATTAAATACTCTTGAAAACCTTTAAGAGCTTTTCTTTGGACTTGCTTCTTAACTTTATACTTGACTCTTAACTTCGTTGACTTCGATCTTAGCTTTCCTTGAATGATATTATGAATTCAAGGTTATGATTCACGTTTTTGGTTATTCCTAGGTGTTTAGAAATCATTTGAAGTAACTAAAATCACTGGAGAGTGTTAATACACCTTAGAAGGACTTAAATAGGCTAAACTACGAAAACTGGGCGAGAGACGCCGATTTGAGCGCATTCAGGGCGTGCCACGCCAGGCCTCGAGTTTAGAGGCTTCATCCAAGCACACTGCAGGCGTTCCACCCCAAGCCCTCTGGCGCAAATGGGGTGCGCCGCGCCTGGTGCTTCCTAGGTGTGTCTGGCAAATTTCTCCTCTAGTTTTTCAATGCTAAACCTCCATATTATTTTCCCTAACCCTTAGGATCATCATTACCTTTAATACCCAATAGATCTAACTCGAAAAACAACCCAAATTTATGAATCAAACAACAATGGGCATTCAAACAACTCAACCAATAGGAATTCGACAAGATTCTTCAAGAACTCACGTCTTAACATGTAAACAATTCTAAAACCACTGAATTGAAACAAGTTTGGTGTGTGTGTGAATTAACCCAACACAAAATATCTCATATACCTTTATAGGGATCATCCTTAACGAATTTCACTCGTAAATCTTGACGTTCTTGGCGAATTCCTTGACTTCTCTCCCTTTCTATCTTCTTTTCTCTATTCTCCAAGCCCTAAGCGTGAAGTCTAATCTTCCAAACTGAACTAAACTTAGTTTTTATCCCAATAAACCCGTAAAAATAAAATAGGAAATTAATTGGTGAAATGACTAGTTTGCCCTTCCTTAAAATTCGGATTTGGGATTTCCTCAACTCAACAACCCAACTTCTAATAGGCATATCTCACTCATATGATATTGAAAATGTGCAAACTCAGCGGCGTTGGAAAGATTTCTAATGGCTTTCCAACTATATCAAAAACTACATCTAAATAATCATGATGTAGGAGTAATGACCATTTTTAAATGATCAAAACTCACTTTCTTAACTTAGACTTCCAGATTTTTCCCTTCTTTCCAAAAATGAATAATTTTAGTTCCTTAGCTTATTACTAGATATTTCAAATTGTGAAATGTTACACTTTATTCCATTTGATAAATGAAGATTGAGACTTGTATTTATTTCATAATTTTTCACTTAGGTATTTAGTGACTTGTGCACATGACAAACAAATTTCAGGGATTTTGATAGAAGGACAAGTTTTACTGTTTTTGGCTTTTCTTTCATTTTTGTTGGGTTAAGACTAACTTGGCTTGGTGAAAAAGAAAGGAGCCATCACGTCTATTTTTGGGTCGCGGTTTCTAAATTAATGCTGTTAAAATTTGTGAATTGCTCTACCCATCTTTAATTTTAACTATATTGGAATTAATTGCTTGTTAATTGTCTCAATAAATTGTAACACCCCGTATGTAACACCCCAGAAAATTTTTAAAATAAGACTCGAACCATCCTTTGAAGCGAGTATGTTTTTACCTAGAAATTTAAAAAAATCTTAAATATTAAGGTTGTGTCACTATATGTAGCACCTTGAGTTCCACAAAGAACTAAATGCTTAAGTTATGAGATTTGGTTCAACTTCAAATAAGAATAACTCTTATTAAACTAATGAGTTAGATAAGATACAAGATATATAATTCAATTCCATTGAATTATATTTCCAACGTCACCAAGTTTTCTAAATTTTTGAGTTCATATGAGTGAGATATGCTTTTTGAAGTCAAGTTGTCCAATTATGGAAAGTTACCTGAAAATTTGAGAGGTATTTTGGTCTTTTTCTTACCCAATCGGATTTAAGCATTTGTAGTAAGGTTTTAGCTGTCTGAACTGATTAGAATTAGTTTCATTCATCCCTTAAAGCGTTTAGGGTTCTAGAGAGAAGATTCAAGAGGAGAAAAAGTTCAAAGTTTCAAGCGTTCGTTCAAGAAATTCAAGATTTAACCAAGAACCTTGTTTTTTGAGGTATGTAAGCTTCCATAGTGTTGGATTAGTTCACCCACACACCAATCATGAGTTTGTTGTTCAAATCTATCCATAAATATTGCTTAATTTAATTTCTTGCCGAGTTCTTGATAAGTGTTCTTGAAGTTTCCTTATCGATTAAGTTTTGATTTAAGATTCTACTTGGGTCAAATTTAAATGATCATATCTCATAGAATATAAAGAGTTATGTAAGTCATAACATACAAAACTAAATGTATTGAATCTTCTTTTCAGCTCCACCAGTTTTGCGTCAATTCAATTTCTGAATAAAAAGTTATGACTATTTTAGTAACCTATACAGTGTTGTTATGAATTAGCCGACGGAAAAACGTTGGGAAGTGTTTTTTTTTACTTCCAAGAAAACCCTAAAAGAATTTCTTGACTAATAAAAGTCTCAAAATAATCAAATTTTCATCTTTTAGTCCATTTTTCTCTTCTCTCTCAAACCATAGGGCAAAAACCCTAAGGTGAAATCAAAGTAGAAGACTTCATTCAAGATTCTTTCAATCCTCTTTTAAGATTCTTCTTCAAGGTAAGTTTTCTCTAAGAATTTTATTCTTTCTAACTTAAGTTTATCTATACAATTAAGGATTATTAATGAAAAATAATAAATCTTGTCCATAGAGATTTTAAGAAACTAATTCAAGCAAAGTGTTTCCCAAGAATTTCATTTTTTCCAACACTAGAGTCATTAACTCGAACTAATTGATAAATGCCCCCTTGGAAACCAACTTTCTGGCCTTAAGGTGCGAAATAAAATTACCCTAAGGCACTGCTACACTATTCCTCCATTTAATAGCTGGTTCATTAAGAAACTGGAACTTAACTACTCAAGATCTACAATCAACGAAGGTATAACAAATATGAAACAGTCCATACCTAGCATAACATCAAAGTCCACTGATATACCGTGGTTTCACGGTATTATTAATACTTTTTCCTTAAGTTTAGTGTGTCAAAAAGCCTTTTTGTGCTAATTTTTATATAAGTTTCTCCTTATTTGCAGGAAATCTGTCCATAGATAAATGTGGAGGTTTTTGAGCGAAGAAATGCAGAACAGACCACCTACGGAGCTTGTGACAGTCCGTCATACTTGTGACGGTCCGTAGGTGGCAGCGTAGTGCAGCTGCTGATGGAAGATGAGGAAGTCTGACCAAGTGTGGGGTTACGGAGTCCATGACGGTCCGTCGGGTCTATGACGGTCCGTCCTGCAGGTTCGTCATGAAGTTCAGAGAAGTAGTCCCAGTACCCATATTCCAAGAGTTTAAGTGTTTTGGAACGAAGACCCTCGATGGACCGTTGTGCCTGTGACGATCCGTCATACTTTCCGTCGAGGGTAATGAAGAGAGCAGCAGAAAAAATGCACAAGTATGGGACAATGGAGTCCATGACGGTCCTTCGTGACCACGACGATCCGTCGACCCAGCTGCGTTTTGACAGATCTCCAGCAAATAGAGCCCTTGTTTAATTAGGTTTTTATTTTCTATAAATAGTTCGAAAAACCTCATTTTTGAGGTTGGACGCTGGATTATTAGTTAGACTCTGTATTATTAGGTTATCTTGAGACTTTTATCATTGAGTGTTGGTGATTTTTGTTGATTAATCAAGC
>NC_028641.1:54015912-54018636 GCF_001406875.1 Solanum pennellii | reverse complement strand
ACGGATACAGCGACGGACCGTTTCGCCTGAAACGGACCGTCGCAAGAATCCGTCGAGCCAGGTACGTATTTCTGTTATTTTCAAACTAGGGAACACACGACGGAACCAACGACGGATCGTCACAACTGAGACGGACCGTCGTCGGAGAATCATCGCGTCATTAATGAGGCGTACCCAACCCGACCCGGCTGGAGGTTTTTAATAAAATCTCAACATATAAAATCCCCAACCCTTCATTTCACCCCATTCCTTCCCTGTTCCTCCTATTTCCCTCCCTTTTCAACTTCCAAAATCATCTCCCTCTTCAACCGATCATTTTCCCCAAATTCTCCAAAGTCCTAAAAGTTATCATCTACTAGTCGGAGTTGCTGCTGTGGGTGTCTTCTCGATCACCAAGTACCTTTCCATCTTGTTTTGTCTCCCATTCTCAGATATGTGTCTCTAATTTCTTCTCATTTATCTTGCATTTTCGTATTTTCGTTTATCAATTAGTATTAGCCTAGTTCTTCCTGATATGTTCATTTCTTTTATATAAAATTCTGTCTAACCTAGGTTAAAAATCTTCGAAATTGCCGTGTTTACAACCCTAGAAATAGGTGCTTTAGCATTGCTAGTTTACTAGGTATTTGGGTTAGACAAATGTAGGTTCAAACACTACCAATTCAATTTGGGTCATAGGGGATGAATGGGGCACCCCCAGTTCTGTCACTTAGTTGCAGAACGAGACCCCGATGACGGACCGTCATTGGATCCGTTCCAACAGCCCTAACACCCCACTGTCCCATTTTCTCCAAGTGTCCTCCCACGGACACATGCGACGGACCGTCATCTCTACGACGGTCCGTCCTGCACAACCGTTCTGGTTGTCAGAGACCCTATTCCTAAGGGTCTCTCATATTTTTCTAAGTGTCCTTCAACGGACACATGCGACAGACCGTCATACCTACGACAGTCCGTCCTGCACAACTATTCTGGTTGTCAGAGACCCTTTTCCTCAGGGTCTCTCTCTATTTTTCTAAGTATCCTCAAACGGACAACTACGACGGATCGTCATACCTTCGACAATCCGTCCTGCATGACCGTCATGACGGTCAGAGACCCCTCTCCTAGGGTCTCCATATTTCTTTTGAGTGTCCTCTGACGGACACCTACGACGGACCATCGTACCTATGACGGTCCGTCCTGCATGACCGTTTCAATGGTCAGAGCCCCTCTCCTAAGGGTCTCCACATTCTTTTAAGTGTCCTCTGACGGACACCTACGACGGACCGTCGTACCTGTGACGGTCCATCCTGCACAGACCGTCATACTTGTCAGAGACTCTCCTTCAGGGTTCTCCATATAAACAAAGACTAAGTAAGACACGACGGACCCCATGACGGTCCGTCATAGTCACGACGAGCCGTCACCTGGCCCGTCGTGCTTCACTGTTACTATAGAAATGTCATTTTATTTTAATTTTTTAATATTTATTTATCTTGTTTGCTCCTTCTAGTACTAATATTGGTCCTTTACAGGTACTATCTACTATGGCACCTAAACAAGATCGAGTCTATGCACGCGGGCGATCGAAGTCTGTTGCCCCGTCTGCCCGCCTGGTCATTGGCTCTGATGATGAGCGTGACCCCGAGTACGTGCCCCCAGGCTTTTCCACCCCTTCCCGTGCTGCACGTGCTGCCAGAGCCACACCCAAAAAGGTGGCGTCAGGCATAGTCACTGCCTCCCAGTATGATGAGGAGCACACACTGACCGACACACCTTCTGGGTCAGCCAACAATGAAGAAGGAGCGTCTGGCTCCTTAGGAGTTTCGCGGTCGGAGGAGGCCTCCGGCTCTGCTGAGGTTCCCGCACCCGCCACCGCTGCAGCGTCGGCCTCGTCTGATGAGGCTGACAGTTCGGAATCCACACCCGGTTCACCAGCTCATGCTCTCACCCCGGCAACTGACCAGCCCAACCGGTGGTGTGTCGACGGGCAATTTCAAGTCTACTCCGACGCAAAGTTCCTGAATGACAAAGGAGTTATGACTCGAACACTCACATTGGAGCGGCGGGTCCTTACATGGAGTCTCCCGACGATGCCTGAGATCCACAATCTCTTCACCAGACATTGACTGGAGTGGACAGCACGTCCGTTGGGACGTTATAGTGAAGAGCTGGTCCGAGAGTTCTATGCATCCTACGTAGCAACTCTCCGATCACAGATTTATAGGCGGGCTGCCCCCGCCAAACAGGCCCCACTGGAGCAGGTCCGAGTACGGGGCATTCAGGTCGATATCTCCCTGCCTTCCATCCGCCGGTTTCTATATGGCGAGGGTTTTGATGCTACTCGGACCCCTCTCACTGCCGAGTTTGACTACCGATGGCAGCTTCTTAAAGATGGCCAATTCCTGCGCGAGCCATCGCTGAGAGAGACCACCAAGAGGTGGATGGCTCTGCACTTGTCAGTTGATGGAGAGGGTGCCGACTGGGTGACCGAGCCGAAGGGGGCCATCAAGAAGGCCAACCTGACTTTCACGGCGAAGTTTTTGTGGTTGATTATCCGCCACTGCCTTTCTCCTACAGCCGCTGATAATATCGTTACATGGGATCGAGCAGTATTGATGGCGGCGATGATAGCAGGGTTCGAGGTGGATTTTGCGTGGCTTCTACAGGAAGTCATGCACGAGAGGGATTTTAAGGTCACAACTACTTACCCTTTCCCGTGCATGATCTTTTCTCTCTGCA
>NC_028641.1:53994098-54011751 GCF_001406875.1 Solanum pennellii | reverse complement strand
ATGCCGGACCAAGGATTTAGAAATACATAACTTATCACTTTGCATGCAAGATACTAGGAAAGAATTGTTATAGTTAGACTTATCAAGTTATGAACCTGTGGGGAACACGTAAACCCTAATTACTTTGATTAATTGATTAAACTCCAATATTCGAAGCTGTTAGTAGTCTCCTTTTATTTTGCTAGTTATTTTCATTTACTTAGAAATAGAAACCCCCCTTTTATTGTTTTTTCTTTCCAAGGAAGTAATTGACTGAACAATAGTAGTAATAGATTTAAGTTAAGTCTAAACTATTTTCCTCGTGGGAACGATCCCAACCTCACTAGTTGGGTTATTTACTTGACACGACCGCTTTACTTCTTATTTAAGAAGTAAGTTTGAGCGTCTCATCCACCATGTCTAGCTTGATTAAATTAGCGATGGCGTCCTTGTGATTGGCCGAAATGGAACAATCACGATAAAATCTCTCATCTAGAAAACTAACCAATAAGTGTGGAAACACTAAAGGTCCTAAGAAGTTGCTCGAGAAGAATATCAAAATTCATAGCAATGTATGAAGTCATAAAAGATAGAATCACATGTGGCTCAAGCAATGCATATATATCAAAAACAAAGAGTTTGATCATACTGTTAATAACCTATGATGAATTCTATTTCTCTTTGCAAATGGTAACAATAACAGACGGTTTGTTCTTCTGCCTATCCCTGAAGTAGCTCCTCTAGGTGCAACTCTATCTAGCAGAGACACTAAAGAAGATTGGGCTCTGTGGCCCCATTACCATTTCCTTGCATGTCCTTAGGGTACTCTCTCATGAAATGACCTGTTTGACCACACTTAAGCAACCATGGAGCCATAGTGACACGCTTCTAGGTGGTTTCTACCACACTAAGCACATGCAGAAGTCCAGTTTGCCCCTTTTTCTACACTACCTTGAGACTGAGCAAGTCTAGCTTTAAAGTCCTATGAATTCTAATTCTTGAACTCACCTTTGTTCTTTGGTGTAGTGCACTAGAAAATGATGGAGCAGGTCCATTTGGATTTTGTTGAAAAGATGATCGGTTTGCATTACTTTTCTGCTGCCTGAACTCATTTCCTGTTGTCTTATCCCTCTTGTTCCAAAACTCCTCTCTATCTCTCAGCTTGTTCTCCTCAACTTATTTCACATGGATCATAAGACTTGCTATGTCCATGTCCATGCACCTATTAGGATAACATCCTAACCCTATTTACTTGATAGAAGAGACAACCCAAACACAGACAAGTTCATTCTGCTTCTCATATTAGCAACCACCTCCGTAGCTTAACGTGACAGTTGAGTGAACTTGAGGATGTACTCATGCATACTCGTGGATTCCTCGTTTAGAATAAGGAATTCTCTTACATTTGACTCTCACAGTTCCCCAGGGAAAAAATGCCTATGAAGGTCTCTTTAAACACAACCCAGCTCATAATTGGTGCACCTTCAACTCGTCTCTTCTTCCATTGGTTGTAAAAGACTCTACCAACACCCTTTAGTTGGTATGTAGCTAGTTCCACACGCTGAGCATTTGTAACATGCATCACCTTAAACACTTTCTGCAACTCTTCCACAATGTTCTTCAGATCTTTAGTGACACTTAAACATGTGAAGTTAGTAGGATATATCCTAAAGAACTCAGGGATCCTAGATTTACCATCCATATCCTGTCGATTCCCTCTTTGTTGCCTAGCTTGGTTGGTCAGATTTTGACTCAACATCCGGATAGAATGCTAGAACTCACGTTAGTACCCTCATCCTAGGTTGCACTTTTGGTGCATTGGGTACCCTTGATATTGTGATCAACATTTCTCCTAGCAGTACAACCTCAAATAGCTATTCGCGGAGACATGATCTGAAAGATATGCGCAAGCATAATTAAGAAAGAAAATTTCATATAGTTGAACTCTATTTCACAAAAAAAGTATGGTAAAATTGAGATAGTGCCTAATGTCGTAGCCTCCGAATTATAATGTGGCGCACATACATCGATAACTAAGACTTTACAAATAAGCATTCATAGACACCCTTGGACTCTTGAACTCTGTGGTTTGATGTCATGTTCGTTATACCCCGAGTCTATACCATGGGCATAACTGCCACTGCAGAACCATTTTTAGCCCCAAATGAACCCTTGACCTAGCTCAACTCCCATCTGAAGACTTTTTCAACAAAACAAGTTTCAAAACAACTCAACTCATAAGATATCATAAATAAAATAGTTTACTCAGTATAATAAAATGAACATAAGTGTTCAAATCATAGTCTTTAAAACATCACAAAAGAAATGAAAAAGACTCATCAACTACTACTATTTATAAATCCTCTAATGACAATGATGGAAGTCGGGAAAAGTCCCACGACATCCTAACAAAACTGAAAACTAAATGGGAATCCTCCTTAAGCAAAGAGGCTCACAAAAACGACTATGGAACTGCAAGTGGTATCAATGGTGCTCCTGTTGATGACCCTAAACTCCTGTATCCGCATCATGCAAGATGCAACCCAAATGACGTCAGTACATGGAATGTACGAGCATGGAAGGGGAACTCTAAAGAATGTACATAAGCTTGAACGGATAAAAAGGAAGAACATACTCACCTTATCTCAACTCAACTCAAGGATACTCAAACTCAGAAATACTCATGTCAGAAATATAAAAGCAAAAATAGTGATGCATATAAATAAATCTTTTTAAAATAGTAAATAATAACTCAATGTAGTTAAAAATACAATAATAATTCTTTCCTCTTATTTGGGAGATTCTCTAAATGGCAACCGTAACTATGAACAATCTGATGATATAACATTCCTCCCACGCTACCAGAACTGTCATATACCTTGCCGGAGTATTACATCCTCATCTAAGTGGATTCACTAAGCTATCGTAAATAAGCAATAAGGAATCATCTAAAAAGTATGAACCTTTACCCCGTGTTGGCATACATGGTTTATGAGGACTCTGAGTTGTCAGAACTCGTCCACATATCGGTGCCCAATACTCCTAATAATATAACTCATGCTCATATCTTTAAAAGCATTTCCTCATCCTCTAACTTTGATATTATTACTCAATAGGTTCTCTTAAAATAGATTATACTCAAAACTTCTCATGAACTCATTTGAAAATCGAAGTTTCCTCTCATTTTGAATGTAAAACACTTACTCTTGGGAATATTTGGTTCACATATATTCATTTTGAAAAAGGGAACTCAATTATCCTCATCCTCATATTCAAAGCACTCAAGTCATAAAAGAAGTTTTAAAAATTTGTAAAAAGACTTCTCAAAATGACTTGAAAGGTTCTCTCAAACTTCATTCGAAATATTTTCTTGAATTTCAAATGTGTATTCAAGAGTTATGATTCATGATATATGTGATCTCTCGATGATTGATGAATGTTTAAATAGTTAAGATTGAGAAAAGAATGAAAGCTCGACTCAAAGGAACAAGTACGAATCTTGAATAAAAGTGAAAGTGTGCTGACGCGCATCCTTGGTGCGTCACGCCATACTGGGGCTAGTTTGTGGCGAACTGTAGACGCAGGGCGCCAACCATCTTGGAGCATTTGAGGTGAGCCGCCCCAGCCCATTCCCAACACATTCTGATAAATTTCTCTTCTCGGTTTATGGCCCTAATTCACCTAGAATCGATTGATTTCTCTAAAACTCCATTAGATTCGAATACCCAACATAAGTAAACAAAAATATAATGAAAAACAACTCTCAAACTCATAACATTCTTCTAAAGAAATCATCAAATAACATCATTAATGATTTAAATAATAATAATAATAACAATAATAATAATAACAATAATAATTATAACAATAACAATAATAACAACAATAACAATAATAATAATAATAACAATAATAATAAAAATAATAATAATAATAATAATAATAATAATAATAATAATAATAATAATAACAATAACAACAATAATAATAACAATAAGAATAACAATGACAATAACAACAACAACAACAACAACAAGAACAATAATAGTAATAATAACAATAATAATAATAATAATAATAATAGCAACAACAACAACAATAATAATAACAATAACAACTACTACTACTACTACAACAACAACAACAACAACAACAACAACAACAACAACAACAACAATAATAATAACAATAACAATTAAAACAATAACAATAACAAAAATAATAATAATAATAATAACAATAATAATAATAATAACAACAACAATAATAATAATTATAATAACAATAACAATAATAATAACAATAACAATTATAACAATAACAACAACAACAACAACAACAATAATAATAATAACAATAACAATAACAATAATAATAACAATAATAATAATAATAATAACAATAACAATAACAATAACAATAACAATAACAATAATAATAACAATAATAATAATAATAATAACAATAACAATAACAATAACAATAACAATAACAATAATAATAATAATAATAATAAGAATAATAATAACAACAACAACAATAATAATAATAAGAATAAAAATGACAATAATAATAACAATAACAATTATAACAACAACAACAACAACAAGAATAATAATAATAATAATAATAATAATAATAATAATAATAATAATAATAATAATAATAATAATAATAATAATAATAATAACAACAATAACAATAATAAAACTATATATCTTATTAGTGATATGAGTAGATGAGAAAATATTTATGTATAATGATATGTTATACATCTATTAATTTGATGTATATATTTAGGGTTCATTGACCATGTACTATGAAATCATGATTTGAAATTATGAGATGATGTTGAAGTTTTATTTGGACATTTATGGTTGTTTTCTCATTATCATAAAACCCTTTAACTTGTAAAACTATTAAAATAGTTTCACTTCTTTATACAAACTTAACGAATTAGCAAAAGTTTATAAACTCGCAAAATATAATATCAAAAAGCTATTCTAAAATATTAGAATATTATTGATTAAACTTTATTTCAATTAAAATAAAATGTAATGACCCATTTGGTTGTTTTGAATACTAGAGCTTGTTATTTCATAAAAGACTTCTCGATAGATTCTAAGTTATTTTGAACTATTTGTAACTTTATTATTACATTAGTGGGATAATTTTAATAATCTATTAGTTAGTGGTTGAAGAAAATAACATTAAAAGTAATAGGGTTACTTTTACAACTTATATAATTAGTCTTTTAATAATTAGGATAGTAAATAATATGTAGATGTCACGACCCAAAACAAGCCGCGAGTGGCACCCACACTTATCCTCCTATGTGAGCGAACCAACAAATCTAAACCCCAACGTTTACCAGTATATAAATTTTGAATAACAAAATATAATGCGGAAGACCAAAACTCATTAATATAACCAATTAAATAAACTTCTAAAATATAATACTTATCATCCCCAAAATCTGGAAGTCATCACATCAAGAACATCTATCCTCAAATTACTAGTCTAAGAGTATTTAAGAAACTAAAATAAGTAAACGATGGTCCATGTCCGAACTTCAAAGACATCAAGACGTGAAGAAGAGAATCCAGTCCGAACTAGGAATAATAGCTCACCCTGAAATCTGACGTGCTGAAGACTGGCTAGAGTTGCGGACGAGACGAAGTCACTGGTGCACTTGCTGCACTCCACAAAACAACAAGAAGAACATAAAAGTAGGGGTCAGTACAAGTACTGAGTAGGTATCATCGGCCAACTCAAAATACAAAGCAATATATATATGGAATAATAATGCAAAACCGACCACAATACTCAAGCACATCTACGAGGACTCAAGCCTCCACACCATACTCATTTGGGAACTAGATTCTTTGAGTTCGAGTATATTAAGTTAATTCAAGATTTCTTCTCTTTATTCTAATCGTGCCAGAACGTGACACTCCGATCCCCTACTGCTACGTGTCGGAACGTGACACTCCGATCCACTAATCCTGTGTGTCGGAACGTGACACTCCGATCCATCTATCTCATTATTTCAGTTCATCAAGCTTTCTTTATGTCAAGCATCATCTTAACAAAGAGGTTTAGGATTGAAAATTCAACAGTCTTATCATTCTAAACACCACAGTTATACGATCACAACATACAAACACACAATCAAGTATATGGAAGACTTTACAATACCACCCAATACATATCAATCGCTATTAAGAGTTTACTATCACATAGCATAAACCATAACCTACCTCCACCGAAGAATCGTGATCAAGCAAGCTATCTCCCCAATGCCTTTTGCTTTCCTCTTGGTTCTTCCTCTCTCTCGCTCGTTCTCCCGCTCTGTCTTTTTCTTTTTCTTCTCTAGATTCTTTTTTCTTTTACCCTAATTATCATATAATTCATTATGATAAAAGTAACCCATTATTTATTCCAAGGTTATCTCCTTTAACCATCCAAGTAAATAAATTATTAAACTTACCCCACAAATTTCATAATGTTTGTCATGAATAGTCCAAAACACCCCTTTAAAACTTTTAACAGGAATTCGACCCAGTTAGGTTACGCAACCTGTGACGGTCCGTCGTCTCTATGACGGTCCGTCGTCTCTATGACGGTCCGTCCTGCAGGTCCGCCACAAAGTTCAGAGAGTCAAATTCTGTAAAGGGTTTGTGACGGTCCGTCGTACCTATGACGGTCCGTCCTGCAGTTCCGTCGCGAAGTTCAGAGAGTCGATCTCAGTACCCAGATTTTCAGAGTTTAAGTGTTTTGGAACGAAGCCCCTCGACGGTCCGTCGTGCCTATGACGGTTCTCCTATTTGTCGTCGAGGGTAATGAGAAAAGTAGCAGAAGAGAATTCACAAGTATGGGACGACGGAATCCATCACGAGCCGTCGTGACCATGACGGTCCGTCGCGTGGTCCGTCGACCCAGTCAGTTTTTATCAAAATAATCTTACTGCTCGAATCGACTAAACAGGTCGTTACAGTAGAAGAAAAGAAAAGAGGGGAAGAGGAGAACAAAGAGAAGACGACGTGGAACCAAAACTGAATGGAAAACAATTGCCTTCAGGCAAATCTTCAATTAGCCGCAATGTTTTTTTATGCATATTAGATGTTGGGTGGGAGATTATATATATCATTACATATAATACTTAATGTCATGTTATGGTATAAGGAATATTAACAAAAATCAAAGTCTAAGTGGATAATTAATGATAAGAAATCACTGGAAAATTATGGGTTGGTATAAGTGTATTAGATAGTGAATACAATGATTTATTACTTTCTGTAGTCGAAGCTAAATAGGGTTTTTCTATGTAGAAACATTATAATTTAATTCATATATTGATCGATGCCATATTTTAATTAATATATATATGAAATGAGGAAGAAGGGAAAAAGGGATATTGGCAACTTATTCTTACGTGGAGGCTATGTATTGCTGTAAAATTTTCCTGCAACCATTGGTAATTATTACCAAATGATTAAGGCATCAATAGGTATGTTGGAAAATTGGTTTCTTTGTGTTATATGCTTACGATTTTGGTGGGTTAAATTTGTGTTGTAATTGTCTAGTGTAACCATAATAATAATAATAATAATAACAATAATAATAATAATAATAATAATAATATTGACCGGATGGTGCATAGATATGGATGATAGGCAGGAGGTTTCATTTTCTCCTCTTTGACATACTGATGTACATGATCCTTATGACTTGGGCTGTAACTTTTTGAATATTTATCATATTATGAACTAAGTTTTGATATATTGAGATATACAACTAAAACAAATGTATTATATAATATTAATATCATTAGATTAGGTTACTTGGAGGAATATAGACTTAACTTTAGGCTTGAAATTTTGACATGTATGAGACTTGATAAATTAGTTGGTATCAAAGTTTAGGAACTTGACTGTAGAGTTGGATGAGTTTTTGGGTCTAGGATAGAGTACATATAGTAATATGAGTGTTTGTAGACTTGTTAACTTACAAATTATGCATATATATTTGATAGATTGGAAAGGTTCAGAAGCATTGATGAAAGAAAAAATATTGGAGAAGTAGCTCACTTGACTTTGGTTCTTCGTTGGAGGTAGGTTATGGTTTATGCTATTTGTTTGTATGCTCTTAATAGTGACTGATATGCATTAAATTATATTGCGAAGAAGTTTTCTATGTACTTGATTGTGTGATTGTGTGGCTTGGTCGTGTATTTTTTAATTGGTCTGAAATCCCGAGACCGTGGAATGTATAATGTTAAACCATATCTATCGAAGTAATGCCTTGAATAAAGAAGGCTCGATGAAATATTATTAACGAATGAAAAAGTGGTGATATTAAATGATAAATTAATTGTATTATTGAATCGGAGTGTCACATTCCGACACGATCTTCTTGGATCGGAGTGTCACGTTCTGACACAGTATTCTTGGATCGGAGTGTCACGTTCTGACACAGTATTCTTGGATCGGAGTGTCACGTTCCGACACAGTATTATTGGATCGGAGTGTCACGTTCCGACACCGTATTCTTGGATCAGAGTGTCACAATCCGACACGATAATATTAAATGAAAAACATGTTGAATTAATGGAAGATACTCAATCTCAAAGAACTCAACTCCCAAAATGGTTTGGTTTGGAGGCATAAGTCCTCATGTATGATCTTGATACCGTTGACTTAATACGTGCTTACTTTATTGTTATTGACACTTGTTCATGTTGTTTGTTGCTTATCACATGCTAAGTGCTATAGTTGAGTTCATACTATTATTCTTTGTATATTAGTTAGTATTTTGGGTTGACCAATGATACTTATTTAGTACATGTTGCCTCGTACTGAGCCCTACTTATTTTCTTCTTTGTTTTCCTTTTATGAAATGCAGCGAGTGTACCTATGACATCTGATTTCCCTCAGCTCTAGCCAGCCTCCCGCATATCAAGTTCCAGGGTGAGCTATCCATTCAAGCTCGTGTTGGGTTCTCTCGGTCATGACATGATGTCCTATACTTTCGGACACATACCATTTTATTCTTTTATTTTGGTGTATTTAATATTCTTAGACTTAGTATTGGAGATTAGATGTCCTTGATGTGATGACTTTCAGGTTTTGGGAAATGATATTTAGTAAGATTTTGAGTTTTCGTGTTATCTTTGTATTTTGTAAGTTAGGTTAAATCGGTTGATTCTCCCACTTAGGAGGTTAAGTGTGGATGCCACTCACGACTCGTTTTGGGTCGTGACATAAAAACTAAACATAGCTTGTAGTGTCAAGTATTTAATATAATTATCCCACATCCTACGGATAATCTTCTCAAATTGAACTTGGATTTTTCAATTATATGACTTAGAATACGAACGAACATTGTTACTTTGAGTGATTTGCGGGTAAATTTGGTTTGTAAATTGATTTGATAAAAATGATGAATTTGGTTAATATGAATGATAGAGAGTA
Organism: Solanum pennellii; assembly: GCF_001406875.1. Classification (NCBI taxonomy): domain Eukaryota; kingdom Viridiplantae; phylum Streptophyta; class Magnoliopsida; order Solanales; family Solanaceae; genus Solanum; species Solanum pennellii. The sequence goes on along the minus strand of NC_028641.1, from coordinate 54,002,299 downwards.
GGAATTGATTTAAAGTAATAATACATTTTATGTTGGTAAAAATAATTGTTTATGAGATATAAATGGTTTTAAAAGTTATGGTATCAATGCATAAGCGCCCCCTAAACTATGATCGAAATCTCAGAGACACACCTAAACTTAACTAGAGTCGTATTACCCATAAACTAATTTAAAATGGAATAAATACACCACCAAATGCTGACATGTCATATAGAGTGTGCACACTCTCTTGAAGGCAAGTGATGATTGCACGAATTGGAAACAAGTCATTTTTTAATTGGTCACTTTGTAATTAGTTAGTACACATAATTATTGATGATAAAACTTTTATATATATATATATATATATNCAATCCTACTTGGGGACAGAGTTAGGTTTCCCTTATAAATAAAGGGGTTTTCCTTCATTGTAAAGAAAATATGTGAATCCTGAATATACTTCAAGAGAAATAAGAAGTTTTCTCTCTTTTCCTTACTTTGATCTTCTCATAATTTTATATAGTTTCATAACACGTTATCAGCACGATTGTTATATTCTTAAAAAATTATGTTAGAAGATGGAATTAGTGCAAAAGAGATCTTGCATAAGTTATGCAATAATGTTGTCATATTTGTAAGGTATGATTTATCTTTACTTTGTTAGTTATAATTATTTATGTGACAAATTTGGAGTTACCATCTGAAGTAAGTATTTAAAGAGACTTGTCGACTTTTTATACCTTTTATTTTAACCGATTAGGAAGAGAATTCCTTAATTTATTTTAATAATTAAATAAGCACAATTTAGAGAAAGATATATTTTCAACAATCTCAATTTTATGTGTAATTATAACATAAAATCATATTAATGATCATCAAATGTGATAAAATTACAATTATTTTGAATGCTTGGGTAAGACGATAAATTTAAATTTTATCGCGCCAAAAGAATAAGACGATGGATTTAAGTTCAATCGGACCTAGAGGTTAAAATATTGGGTTAAAGTCTTAGTGAACCATGATGAGAAGATATTCGGTTCAAGTTCCATCTATTTATGGCCTAAGACATTTTTATATGCATAAAACAATTGAATTTGAGTTTTAATGCACCATATTGATGATATAATAATGACTAAAGAAAAACTAATGTATTTTTATGAGAAGTCATGAAATTTATTGAATTTGCTCCATTACTAAAGTGAATGTGGTAGTAATGCATAATATGTCTGAAAGAATACAAGTGATTGAATAATGCACATAAATATGGAATGAGAAACTAAAGATATCATAATTTGATATGCTCGCATGTTTGTGCTCCATTCATGAAAAATGAGAACATTTGATAAACGCTAAAAATATAGATCATTTTTTAAAGGGAATGAGGTGTTAGCCACCATGCTAGACATGAAAAAAATTGCGACGTTTGGTGGTATCACCAAGAATGTCTCTAAGAAGACATGTATTATAGAGAAGTTTCATGTTTTATCTTCAGACTTGTATGGACAAGAATTAGTACAATTGAGGTACATTTTATGATAAATAAGAAGTTTACTAATTCCAATACTTTCTTAATTTGACATGATTGTCTGGGACATAATTAGTCTATAATGTTTAGATGAATTATGAAAAATTAAGATGGACATCCATGGAAGAAACTAAATTTTTTTTTCAAATGACAATTTTCTTGTACGACTTGTTATCATGACAAGTTAATTATGAAACCATCATAAACGAAAGTTGAGATTGAATTCCCTGCATTCTAAGAACGTATACAGATATTTGTGGACCTATTCATCTATCTAGTGGATTGTTTGGATACTTAATGGTCCTAATATATGGTTCTTCTAGATGGTCTCATGTGTGAATATTATTATCTCACAACTTGATGTTTGCAAAAGTATTGACATAAATAATATGATTACGATCTAATTTTCTGATAATCAGATTAGTATATTTAGTGATGGGATCACGACTCACCTTTATAAGAGGTAGAGTAATTGAAAAAATATTGAAATTTACTCCCGGAGTATTAAAATCAAAATTTTCTCATATAATAATAATAAATTGGGAATTTACTAAAGCAAAAAGACACATGACATATGAAACTTGGAGTTTACGAGTACTAAAAATTTATCAGTTGGCATGAATAATTTGGTCATCCCAAAGGTGTACATACTGAGTAATGGACATACATGAAAAACTAGAAGATTCTTCAAGAATTTTGTTAATTTGTTGCTTCTTCTCATGACAAGTTGATTGGATCAACAAATGTTGAGAGTAAATCCTAAATTTTGAAAAATATTAAAGGTGAATATGGGTCTGTTCACCTATCATGTGATATGATAAAGAGATGGATCTATAATATAATCACATGTGTATTTGTTGTCAACTTGCAGTTTGACATTCACAAAATTATTTGTGCAAGATAATTGAGTTAAGAGCACAACTTTCATAATATGAAATCAATATAATTCATCTTTGATACAATAGCGCACAATATTGTAAAAGATTATGAAGATGTGAAGTCTGCTTCTATTAAGGCATGTTGATGTAGAAATAGTTATCAAGTGAAAAGTGAAATGATGCATTTTTGAAAGCGTAAAACTTATTTGACTTGCAATCTAGGCACTAGACGACGTCATACATTTAATATTGAATGTTTTTAATCACTTGACAAAATTAATATGAAAAAGTCATGAAGGATTCAAAATCTAAAGTATGTGCAAGTTTCTGGTGAACTTGTTTATAATCCTTATAAGTATTAAATCGATTCAAAGTGCATGAAGCATATACAAGTATTGTTATGCAAGTTGATAACTAGAATCGGAACTCTTGAAGAGTTTTCAAAAGGCAATAGATTATTTGCTTAAAGAAGTTAAGAAACTTGAAGAAATCTTTAATCTTGAAGTGAAGATTCATAAAAGCAAATAGAAGAAAACATATTTCGTCAAGTTTTTTCTACACTCATGAGCTCCCAAGAATGGTGATATCAACATGCAAACGGGCCTATGATGTACTGAATTGGCACAAATCGTGACACGAAAGGATGAGAAATAACCGGCTCATTTCCACCACCATGTGGCTTAACGCGTGCGCGAAAGAAACAAAATTGAAGTATTGGAGGGCGATATAATGACTGACTATTCGTTCGATGAAAACTCTTAAACATCCACAATTAACACAAATATATGCATCTTTAGTTCATCATCACACTTCTTCACAAATTCACGACATCCATCTACCGAATAGTCCCCAAATTAGTTGCATGATTTTTTAGGCATATCTCATATTTATCATCATATCACCACTTGGATTTGAGCTTGAACTGTTTGCTATTGCTTGATCTTTTTCTTTTTTTTTTGCTTAAGACTTTGAGAATAAAAAAACTGTTTTGGTTGTTTGTTTTGCGTTTAGACTTTCTTAAATAATATGTGTAGTAACTTCATTAATTGCTTGTTTGACATAAATCTAATCATGATATCATCTATAGTAGAAGTGAATTTATACTATCACAAAGCTATTCTAAAATATTAGAACATTTATTGACCAAACTTTATTTCAATTAAAAAGAAAGTAAACATAAGTTGTAGTGTCTAGTATTTAGTATAATTATCCTACATACTACAGATAATCTTCTCACATTGAACTTGCATTTTTCAATAATATGACCGAGAATATGAACTAACATTGTTACTTTGAGTCATTTGTTGGTCAATTTGTGTTGTAAATAAATTTAATAAAAAATAACAAATTTGGTTAATATAAATGATAGAGTAGGAATTGATTTAATGTAATAATAAATTTCATGTTGATAATTTTTTTTTATATGAGATATAAATAATTTAAAAAGTAATGATATAGATATATATATATTTTATATATGAAATAAACTTTTAGTAGCTATAAATGTGGCTTATTTTCATAAAATTTGAACTTCTAGGGAAATTTTTGAATTTGAAAATTTCTAAATCATGATTTCTGAAAAATTTGAGATTTCATATTATGAAATCAGTGTAAAATCGCACGTTGAAATGTTGATTTTATGTCATGATTTCAAGTTGCGATATAAAATTGCATGTCCAATATTTTATTTCTTAGAAGAAATAATTCCATATTTCTACTCATATATATTCTAGAGTAGTCAAAATATAGGTGGAATTATATTTCTCATACAACTCTTTTATTCTAAGCTTGTATTTGGACACACTATGATATCTTGATTTCAAATTAATATCTGGACATGCAATTTGAGATTAACTTCTCAAAAAAAAGTATGATTTTAAATTCAAAACCCTAATTTCATTTTTAATGCAACACGTAACCTATAACTTTATATTCATAAACCATCATCTTGAATCTTGTAAAAAGGGATTCATGCACGACATGAAGAGATTATTCTATCATGTGAAAGAATTATATTAAAGAATAACTAACTACTACTAGTGATAAGTGAATCTTTATAAAGTCATGTATATTTGAAAGTTTGCAATCAAAAAACATTTAGTTGTGAAAAAATATGGAGAAATGTGATTTAACGATCGACACCATAGAATATTTCGATATCAAATCACGATTTCACATCTCATGCCCAAATCCTAAGAAAATATTTATTTCAATATGGTATTCATATCGATTTTTATGAACTTAATTAAAAGTAGCAAATTAGTTGGTTTAGACTACACTAATTGATCATGCGTGGCCATTACATTTAGGGGTCGTTTAGTAGAGTCCATTAAAAAAAAAAATGCATGCATTAATGATATGTATTAGTAATTCATTGTTTGGTGCATTTTTCCATGTCAAGTAAGCATTAGTTATATACTCTATTGTGTATTGAAGAGTGTATTACCTAGAAATTCATGGAATTAGTAATGCAGAGGATTTAATTCATGCATTAATATGAGTAAAGACTCACTTACCCCTCAAAAGTACTTTTACATATTTTTCACCATAATTGTGAAGGATACTTTTGTAAATAAATATTTTTATAGAATACATAATATTTTTAATTCACCAAATCAAACATTCGATAAGAAATAATATATGTATTAATATACGAGTATAACTAATACATGTGTCACGACCCAAAATGTATCGTGAGTGGCATCCACACTTTACCCCCGCTAGGTGGGCGAACCAACAAGTCTGAACCCCAACATATACAAATAGCTCTACTATAAATAACAAAAATAATGCGGAAGCTTCAAAAGTTATTAAGTAACCAATTTAAATAAGTTTCTAAAGTTTAATGCTTATTATCTCAAAATCTGATAGTCATCCCGTCAAGGACACCTATTTTCAAATTACCAAGTCTAAGAGTGTTTAAGAAACAAAAATAAGCAAAAAGATGGTCCATGTCCGAAATCCAAAGACATGAAGACGTGAATGAGAGAATCCAGCACTAGCTAGAATTAATAGCTCACCTTGAACTCTGATGTGCTAGAGACTGGCTAGAGCTGAGGGCGAGTCGAAGTCGATGGTACACTTGCTGCACTCCCCAAAAAAAAAACAGAGAAGAAAATACAAGTAGGGGTCAGTACAATGAACACGTACTGAGTAGGTATCATCCGCCAACTCAAAATAGAGACCAATATATATTGAATAATAATATAAAATCAACTACAATACTTAACAGGTGCCAAGCAACAAACACATGAACCATTGACAACAACACCATAATAGGTACACCATGAATCACAACATCAAGCACCCCTATGAGGACTCATGCCTCCACACCATACTCATTTGAAAAATTGGTTCTTTGAGATTAAGTATATTAAGTTACTTCAAGATTCCTTTCCTTTAATGTTATTGTGTCGGAACGTGACACTCCGATCCTATATATCGTGTCGGAACGTGACACTCCGATCCCATAATACCGTGTCGGAACGTGACAGTCCGATCCAATTATCTCATTATTTCATTTCATCAAGCCTTCTTTATTCAAGGCGTCATTTTAATAGAGAGGGTTCAAGATTAGAAATTCAACAGTCTCATAATTTTAGGCCAACCACAAACCACACAATCAAAACATACAACCACACCATCAAGTACATAGGAGACTTTACAATATCACTCAATACATATCAATCGCTATTTAGAGTTTATCTATCAAATAGAAATAAACCATAACCTACTTCCACCGAAGGATCGAAGTCAAGCAACTAGTCCTTCAATGCCTTTCCTTTCCTTATTGCCTCCGAACTTCTCCAATCTATCAAGTATATGTTAACTTGTAAGCTGATGAGTCTATAAACACTCAATTTTATTTTATGTCGAGCCTAGACCCAAAAACTCATCTAATTCTATAACCAATTTACTAAAGTTCAAACCTAAGGGTAAATCTTAGTTCCTCCAATTAGCATAACTTAATAGTATTCCACTAATACAACACACCTAATGTCTAGTTACATAATAGGATAACTTTAAGAAAATGATCGAAAATTTACCCAACTTACATGGGAACCACACTTAACTTACATACATGAAACATGCAGGGCCTTACCATTAGTGTATCCTAATTTCCCACTAACATTAACAATTGAAGCCACTGGTCACGAGACCAGTGGCACACATGCATTAATTCTCTTTTCCTAATCTTTAGTAGTAATCCATTTGCAGATTGTCCCTTAGTTCATAATATAACATTAACAATTGAAGCCACTGGTCACGAGACTAGTGGCACACATGCATTAATCCTCTTTTTCCTGAAGTAGCAATTCATTTGCAGGTTTGTCTTTAATTCATTCTCTATGAAACAATATATATATATATATAGATATAATACATTAACATTCCTCACTTTCTTTCCAATTTCATACACATATAATATATATATTATAATACATTAACCTTCCTCATTTTCCAATACAATTAAATAATATTAACAAGAAGTAATACCCACCAAACTATTATTCATTGTTTATAAAATAAATTTGAGAATTGGGTGAAGTTCTTACCTCTTTCCTATCGGTCTTTATTCACGGCGCCAACAACAAAAGAAAACAAGAGTCTTGAACAGTTTGTGGTATCCCCAAGAAAATATTAACCCTACTTATTATATGACTAATCATAAAAATGGTAAAAATAAGCTACTATTAATTTTTATGTTATCTTCTTTAACCACAAACTATATTAATTATTAAAACGACCCCACTAATTTTATAATTATAATTACGAATAGTCCAAAATATCCACTTAGAATATATCGGAAAGTATTTTATGTAACATAAGGTTTTAACACACGAAACGACCCAAAGGGTCGTTACAATAGATACCAATTTACCCATCGTTCGTCCTCGAACGATCAAAAGAAAGTGAGAGTAAGGAAAGGTACCTGAATTGGTAAAAATGTGTGGATATCTTTTACGCATATCAGCCTCACTCTCCCAAGTGGACTCTTCGACTGGCCGATTCTTCCACTGAACCTTGATAGATGCAATCTCCTTTGATCTCAACTTGCTGACCTCCCTATCTAGAATAGCAACAGGCTCCTCCTCATAAGACAGATTCTCATCAAGAAGAACTGAATCCCAATGAATAATGTAATTTCCATCACCGTGGTATTTTTTCACCATTGACACATGAAATACCGGGTGCACTCTTGACAGCCCTGGAGGCAAGGCCAATTCATAGGCCACCTCCCCCACGCGCTTAAGAACTTCGAATGTTCCAATATACCTCGGACTAAACTTACCTGGCTTACCAAACCGCATCACACCTTTCATGGGTGAAACCTTCAGCAAGACTTGTTCACCCTCCATAAAATCCAAGTCCCTAACCTTTCGATCTGCATATTCCTTCTGCCTACTCTGAGCTGCTAAAAGATTTTCTTGAATAAATTTCACTTTTTCTAATGAGTCCCTCAGAAGATCAGTACCCCAAGGTCTAACCTCAAATGCATCAAACCAACCAATGGGGGACCTACATCTCCTCCCATACAATGCCTCAAATGGCGCCATATCAATACTCGAGTGATAGCCATTGTTGTATGAAAACTCGGCTAAAGGTAAAAATTTATCCGAATGACCACCAAATTCTATCACACATGCACGAAGCATATCCTCCAACACTTGAATTGTTCGCTCAGACTGCCCATCGGTCTGAGGGTGAAATGCAGTACTAAAATCCAATCTAGTACCTAATTCAACATGTAGGGTCTTCCAAAACATAGAAGTAAATTGCGTACCTCTATCTGATATGATGGAAAGTGGAACTCCATG
>NC_028641.1:53991608-53992909 GCF_001406875.1 Solanum pennellii | reverse complement strand
TTGGTTGCACCAGGATGTATAGAGTACCTTGAACTATGAGCCTCTGTAAGAATAGTGTGAATCAAATCATCCACGCGGGGCACACATACCCTTCCCTTAATCCTCAAAATGCCTTCTTCATCAATTACTGCCTCTTTAGCCTTTCCTCGCAATACCATATCTCGAATTCGGCTCAGCTTCTCGTCAGCAAACTGATTTCCCTTAATCTTGTCAAGAAAAGAAGATCTTGCCTCTACACAGGCCAAAAATTCTCCTTTCTCCAGTACTTCCAGCCTTATAAAGTCATTAGCCAGTGTCTGAATCTCTCTAGCCAATGGGCGTCTAGAACCCTGTAAGTGGGCTAAACTACCCATGCTCCCTGCTTTTCTACTTAAAGCATCTGCCACAACATTAGCTTTTCCTGGGTGATATAAAATAGTAATATCATAGTCTTTCAATAGCTCTATCCACCTCCTCTATCTCAAATTCAAATCTTTCTTAGTAAAGACATATTGCAAACTACGATGATCTGTATAAACTTCACACTTGACCCTATATAGATAATGTCTGCATTGCTTTAATGCAAATACAACTGCAGCCAACTCCAAATCATGGGTCGGATAGTTACATTCATGCACTTTCAATTGCCTCGAAGCATAAGCAATTACATTCCTCTCCTGCATTAGCACTGCACCCAAACCAAAATAAGATGCATCACAATAAACAATAAAATTCTTACCTTCCACTGGCAAGGTGAGAATCGGTGCAGTAGTCAACAAAGTCTTGAGTTTCTGGAAGCTTTCTTCACATTCATCCGACCATACAAATGGAGCTTTCTGCTTAGTCAAATTTGTCAGCTGGGAACCAATAGAAGAAAATCCCTTGACGAATCGACGGTAGTAGCTAGCTAAACCAACAAAGCTCCTTACCCCTGCAACATTAGTAGGTCTTACCCAACTCTTCACTGCTTCAATCTTAGAAAGATCCACCATCACTCCATCCTTAGAAACCACGTGCCCCAAGAAGAACACTGAATGGAGCGAAAACTCACACTTGGAGAATTTGGCATAAAGCCTTTTCTCCCTTAACAACTCCAATACAATTCTCAAATGCTCCTCATGTTCTTTCCTGCTCTTTGAGTATATCAGTATATCATCAATAAATACAATAACAAAGAGGTCCAGATATTGCTTAAAAATCCCGTTCACCAGGCTCATGAAAGCAGCAGGGGCATTCGTAAGCCCAAAAGACCTTACTAAGAATTCATAATGCCCATACCTGGTTCGAAAAGCAGTCTTTGGCACATCTGTTGCCCGTATTTT
>NC_028641.1:53984983-53991368 GCF_001406875.1 Solanum pennellii | reverse complement strand
AGCCATTATATAAGGGGGAATGGAAATGGGGCGAGTACCCGGCTCCAGATCAATACAAAAATCAATATCCCTATCCGGTGGCATACCAGGAAGGTCTACAGGAAACACATCCAAAAACTCACGGACTATCGAAACAGACTCAATCGAAGGTACTTTGGAAGTATCATCCCTGAGATGTGCCAATAAAGCTAAACAACCCTTACTCACCATCCTCTTAGCACGACAAAAAAAAGATAATACGAACTGGAGTGGAATTATAGTCACCCTCCCCCACTAGCGAATCTGTCCCAGGCTTTGCCAATCTCACAGTTTTAGCATTACAATCTAGGATTGCAAAATTTGGAGAAAGTCAAGTCATACCCAGAATTACATCAAAATCAACCATCTCTAGAATAATCAAATCTACGTAAGTATTGCTCCCCACAAAAGTCACAAGGCAAGGCCTATACACCTTCTCAACTATCACAGACTCACCCACAGGAGTAGAGACACGAATAGGCATGTCAAGCAAATCACAATATAAATCAAGACCAGTAGCAAATGAGGAAGATACATATGAAAATGTGGGTCCAGGATCAAACAATACAGAAGCTATGCAATCACAGACCAAAAGATTACCTGTGATAATAGCATCAGATGTCTCTTCTTCAGACCTCCCGGGGAAAGCATAACAATGGGCCCTATCACCTGTCTGACCATTGCCCCTACCAAGCTGCGCTGCATTAGTTCCAACTTGCCCGTCACCCCGACTGAATTGGTGACCACCATTACCTTGGCCACCACGTCCTTCAGAATGGCGACCTCTACCATTACCACATCTACCTCTAACTACTAGGGGTCTGTAACTCTGTTTTGGACAATATTTCCTAATATGTCCCGCCTCTCCACATCTATAACTATTCCTGGAGTCAAGTATAGGTCTCTGTGAAAATGACGAAGTCTGGATGTAACCTCTAAACTCAAAAAAAGGCTGACTGGTCTGCGATGGACCCCCAGCTGAAGCCTGCAATGAGGACTGAATAGGACGGGTTGGGTAACCTCCTAACTCTGCCCTCTGGAGTAAGAACAACTAAACTCACCTCCCTTACGGAACGTCTTAAATTTTGACACCGTGGTGAAGTCGTCTGGCTTCACCCCTTCTACCTCTATCAAAAAATCAACCACTTCCTGAAAGGATTTTGCTGCAGCAGCTACTTGTAAGGCTGGAATCTGCAAATCTGACCTCAATCCTTTCACAAAGCGGCGAATCCTCTCTCGTAGACTGAACAAAGCTGAGTGGCATACCTGGATAGTGCACGAAACTTGGCCTCATAAGCAACAACAAACATCCTTCCTTGCTCTAGGCTCAGGAACTCATCTCTCCTCCTATCCCTCAAAGTCCGGGGTATATACTTCTCCATAAATAAGCTAGAAAATGATGCCAAAGTCATAGGTGGTGCCCTTGCTGGTTGACACTCAACATGCGACCGCCACCACATTTTGGCATCCCCCTAAAACTGGTAGGTCACAAACTCAACACCGAATCGCTCTACTATGTCCATCTTATGTAGCAGCTCATGACAATCAACCAGAAAATCATAGGCATCTGCAGATTCAGCACCCTTGAAGACTGGAGGTTTCAACTTTAAGAACTTAATGAAAAGTTCATGCTGATCACCTGTCATTATAGACCCTGTAGTCAATCGAGGAAACGTGCCTACTTCCATTGATGCATCCATGCGGGGAGCCACAACAGCTGCATGGTGTACTCCCTGAACCTGAGGTGCTGGTGCAGAAAACACTGGAGGTGTCTGGCCCTGATCAGATAACCCCCTAAGATAAGTAAGAACCTGATTAATCATCTCTGGGGTAGGCTGGGGTGGTACTTCCTTATCCTGAACCTGCTCATTTTCCCCTTCCTCACCCTCTCTCACTACCTCATCAGTCGGTGGAGGAGTCACTGCTCTATTCCTTGATGGACCAGGTGTTTGTCCTCTGCCTCTAGTAGGCGTCCTCCTGCGACCTCTACCGCGGCCTCTTGCCACTGCTCCTCCTCGAGTTACATCCCCAATGGTTGGCTCAGACGCACCCTTTCTTGCCGGTGTTGGTGTTGACACAGTTGTTTCTCTAGTTCTAACCATCTGCGAAATAGAGTGAGAATGTCAGATACCAATTTGTATCACCTAGATACCAATTGGATCCAAGTAATAGTACGGAAGAAAGAAAGAATGGAGTTTTCCTAAAGTCCTATAGCCTCTCGAAGAAAAGTAAAGGTGTCCCCATACCGTTCCTCAAGACTCTACTAGACTTGTCCTTGTGTAATGAGACCAACGAACCTAACGCTCTGATACCAAGTTTGTCACGACCCAAAATCAATCGTGAGTGGCACCCACACTTACCCCCGCTAGGTGGGCGAACCAACAAGTCTGAACCCCAACATATACAAATAGCTCAACTATAAATAACAAAAATAATGCGGAAGCTTCAAAAGTTATTAAGTAACCAATTTCAATAAGTTTCTAAAGTTTAATGCTTATTATCCCAAAAACTGATAGTTATCACGTCAAGGACACCTATTTTCAAATTACCAAGTCTAAGAGTGTTTAAGAAACCAAAATAAGCAAAAATATGGTCCATGTCCGCAATCCAAAGACGTGAATGAGAGAATCCAGCACGAGCTAGAATTAATAGCTCACCCTGAACTCTGATGTGCTGGAGACTGGCTAGAGTTGAGGGCGAGTCGAAGTCGATGGTACACTTGATGCACTCCACAAAAAAAAAAACAGAGAAGAAAATACAAGTAGGGGTCAGTACAATGAACACGTACTGAGTAGGTATCATCGGCCAACTCAAAATAGAGACCAATATATATTGAATAATAATATAAAATCAACTACAATACTTAACAGGTGGCAAGCAACAAACACATGAACCATAGACAACAACACCATAATAGGTACACCATCAATCACAACATCAAGCACCCCTATGAGGACGCATGCCTCCGTACCATACTCATTTGGAAAATTGGTTCTTTGAGATTAAGTATATTAAGTTACTTCAAGATTCCTTTTCTTTAATGTTATTGTGTCGGAACGTAACACTCCGATCCCATATATCGTGTCGGAACGTGACACTCCGATCTCATAATACCGTGTCGGAACATGACACTCCGATCCAATTATCTCATTATTTCATTTCATCAAGCCTTCTTTATTCAAGGCGTCATTTTAGTAGAGAGGGTTCAAGATTAGAAATTCAACAGTCTCATAATTTTAGGCCAACCACAAACCACACAATCAAAACATACAACCACACCATCAAGTACATAGGGGACTTTACAATATCACTCAATACATATCAATCGCTATTTAGAGTTCATCTATCAAATAGAAATAAACCATAACCTACCTCCACCGAAGAATCGAATTCAAGCAACTAGTCATTCAATGCCTTTCGTTATTGCCTTCGAACTTCTCCAATCTATCAAGTATATGTTAACTTGTAAGCTGATGAGTCTATAAACACTCAATTTTATTTTATGTCTAGCCTAGACCAAAAAACTCATCTAATTCTATAACCAATTTACTAAAGTTCAAACCAAAGGGTAAATCTTAGTTCCTCAAATTAGCATAACTTAATAGTATTCCACTAATACAACACACCTAATATCTAATTACATAATAGGATAACTTTAAGAAAAGAATCGAAAATTTACCCAACCTACATGGGAACCACACTTAACCTACATACATGAAACATGCAGGGTCTTACCATTAGTGTATCCTAATTTCCCACTAACATTAACAATTGAAGCCACTGGTCACGAGACCAGTGGCACACATGCATTAATTCTCTTTTCCTAATCTTTAGTAGTAATCCATTTGCAGATTGTCCCTTAGTTCATAATATAACATTAACAATTGAAGCCACTGGTCACGAGACCAGTGACACACATGCATTAATCCTCTTTTTCCTCAAGTAGCAATTCATTTGCAGGTTTGTCCCTTAATTCATTCTCTATCAAACAATATATATATATATATATATATATATATATATAATACATTAACCTTAATCACTTTCCAATACAATTAAATAATATTAACGAGAATTAATACCCACCAAACTATTATTCATTGTTTATAAAATAAATTTTAGAATTGGGTGAAGTTCTTACCTCTTTCCTATCGGTCTTTATCCACGGCGCCGACAACAAAAGAAAACAAGAGTCTTGAACAGTTTGTGGTATCCCCAAGAAAATATTAACCCTACTTATTATATGACTAATCATAAAAATGGTAAAAATAAGCTACTATTAATTTTTATGTTATCTTCTTTAACCACAAAGTATATTAATTATTAAAACTACCCCACTAATTTTATAATTATAATTACGAATAGTCCAAATATCCACTTAGAATATATCGGAAAGTATTTTATGAAACATAAGGTTTTAACACACGAAACGACCCAAAAGGGTCGTTACTACATGCATTACTAATGCTTGCGTTACTAATACACTCTATTTGGTATTATTTCTATACAGGCTACCAAACGACCCCTTAGTGATTTGATGCAAATATATTGGAATTACAAGTTTTTTTTTAAAAAAAATTAGACATTATTTGTTTAGTTTTTTATATCTATCCTTTTGCTTGCTCTGATACCAAATTGAACTGAGTGAATGTCTTCTTTAAAGTTTAAATTATTAAAGAAAGCGTATATATTTATTTATTTAAATCATACTATTAGGTACTACTGCAATTAAAACTAATTCTTTACTAAACTAAACTTGAAAAATAAAGTAATTAAAGATACATTTGACTGTTGCTTTGTCATTATGTGTGAAATTAATATCATGAAAAATATTCACCTATTCAGACATAGGACAAAAAGACTTAAATGCAATAGATCATCGTATATCTTCTCAAAATATAGAGGAATTACTTATTGTGAACACCTAATTTTTTACCAAAATATAATATATTTTACACCAATTTAAAAAGAGTTATATTTAAAATAAAATAAAATAAAATAAAAATAAATTATAAATTAATAAAAATTATAAGATCAATTATAATTTAATAATAATAGAAAAATTGATAAATAGAAGTTGGGAATTTAAGTTATATGTTAGTTATATCTAGTCTAAAAATAATAATAATATAGAAAATATTATGAAAAAGTATAGAAACAGAAGAGAAAAGAGGAGTCCTAAAAATTTCAAATTTGTTTTACCTTATCCTAATTACTCCCAACTTCCTAACTTATTTTCCTAAAAAATCTCAACCCATCTATTTTTTTTACTTCTTTTGCACGATTTTTTTAAGTTTAAACGATTTTTTTCATTTATTTTTGTTTTGTTAATTTGCTATTATTATTATTTATTTATTTTATATCCTTTAAACCCAATTTTCTCAACTAATTTTTAAATTTAATCCTAATCCTACTACACTATGTTCCATTAAATTAGCACCAAATTCTCACCCAAAAAATATTACATAACTCCACGTTCAGTTGAAAAAAATATATACAGAGAGATATAGAGATATACAGAGACAGATTGAAATACAGAGGAAAAAAAAAGCAAAAACAAAAGCAAAGAGAAAAAAAGTGAAATTTTCTTTTGAGAATTAGGAGAGGGTTAGAGGTTTTGATCGTGATTCCATATTTGGTGGATAACAACTTGTTTTTGTGGTATCTATTTTCGCAGCGAGCTAACTATAAATTCTCGCGTGATTTAAATAATATTACTTGTATGAAAATTTGATTCCAATAGTATGAAATTCTTCAAATCGCATGTATTATATAAATTATTGTTACGTCATTATTATTATTATTATGTTTTTAGATACACTTTGTAACTTATATCTTTCATGATATTGAATTTTTAAATTTGAATAGATTTGTATATCTTTCCGTCTAGTTTTTCACTTTAGAAGAATTTGTTGAATTTATTGTAGACTTGTTAGATTAGGACATGAAAATAATTAATAAATGATTTATAAAAAATATTTCAGTAAAATTGTTAATTAAAAGGAAAAATAAATTTCATCTAGAGATTCATGATAAAGTAGTGATAATTATTTATTATTATTATTATTATAATTATTGATAATAATAATAATAATAATAAACTAATAATTATAATAAAAAAAAAGTTTGAAAAATAATATAAAGAGAACAAGAGAATTGTCACGACCCAAAACCGAGCCGCGACTGGCACCCACACTTACCCTCCTATGTGAGCGAACCAACCAATCTAAATCCTAACATTTCAGTTTAATATCAACAGAAAGTAATGCGGAAGACTTAAACTCATTAATAGAAACCAAATTCAATAACTTCTAAAATTCAACATCTATTATTCCCCAAAATCTGGAAGTCATCACCACAAGAACAT
>NC_028641.1:53972238-53977673 GCF_001406875.1 Solanum pennellii | reverse complement strand
AAGTTCAGAGAGTCGATTTCAGTACCCAAATTTCAGAATTCTAAGTGTTTTGGAACGAGACCCCCTCGACGGCCCGTCGTGCCCATAACGGTCCGTCGTGGGTTCCGTCGACTCAGACAATTTTCCAGAATTAAAATCTGCTGCTTAAAACGACTAAACAGGTCGTTACAAGAATTAAAAAAAATAAAAAGAAGAAAGCATAAAAAAAATTACTAAAAATTAATCTAAAAAAAAACATAACAGTCCTTTTTTTTTTCAACTGAAACAAAAAAAATCAAATAGAAATAAAAATCAGAAAAAACGTAAAAAGAAAAAAAAGAAGTTAAAACCATAAAAAAAAGAAGTAAAAAACAAAAAAAAAAGATAAAAAAAAATAAAAAAGAATGTAGCACAAAATTTATTTTTTTTAAGTAAGGAACGTAAAAAAATTATATATAAAAAAGAATAACAAACGTAAACAAAAAAATTGATTAAAAAATAATAATAATTATTTTTTTTTTAAAAAAAAAGAATGTTAAAAAAAATTGTTACATGCATTCAAAAAAAAGTTAAAACCTTTCTTAAAAAATAAATATAGTCCTAATCTATTTAGAATTTTTGTGATTTTAAAACTAATTTCAAATCTCATAAAATTTCATCTTTCTATTGTTAAATTAAAAAAATAAATAGAAATCCTAAATTAACTTGGACTCTAAATTTTTTTTCCTAACTAGAAAATACATATATAAATTCAACCGCATAATAACATAAAAAAAATATACAAAAAATATAAAAGCAAAATAAATAAATAAATAATAAATAATAAATAAATAAAGAAATATGAGTGTTTCAAATTTGAATTAATGGACACACACCAAAAATAATAAAACAATTTTCAATAGATTTAAAATAAATAAGACAATTTTAATAGGTCTGAAATAAATGAGAGAATAAAGTAAAAACAATTTATTGTTAAGTTAAATAATATAAAATCAAAAATTATGTCAAGTCATACCAAAGTTCATAAAGCGACTGTGCTAGAACCACGGGACTCGGGGGTGCTTAATACCTTTCCCTCGATCAACAAAATTCTTTACCTGGATTTCTAGTTTGCAGATCAATAAAAATTAGAGTCAAATTTTCTTTTGATTAGGGATTTAAATAAGATGACTTGGAACACCAAAACTCAATTCCTAGTGGCGACTCTGAATAACAATTATCCCTTTTCAAAATGTCACTTTAATTGGAAAAACTCTTTTTCTTTCGAAAAAAATAAAATCAAAAATATTGAGAAAAATAGGGGCGTGACAGATGGCGACTCCGCTGGAAATAACTAGAATTCGAGCTTTAAATATTGATTTATGTATGACTATAATTTATTTATTTACGTTTTGGAATATTGTATTTGTTTGTCTTAATGTGCTAATTGTCTACTTATTTAATGTTAGATATTATTTGAACTGAATATAAATTGTCTTCTCTCGCGCATTTTACTGAGTCTTCAATAATAATATCATGAGAATTGCAACTACGCACCCCACTTCTGTCAAGATAGCGAGTCGATCTTCGGTCAATGGTGAAGGATTTTTAGTCACATATATTTAGGATAGGGAGCACCCAAGCACAAAGCCGGATAGCGCTGCTACCGGTACATTGCTACTCCCTAACTCGAGTTGTCTGCTCGTGTTAAAACCAGTCTAGATACTTTTTTCTACGAATTTAAGCTTGGTAACTGAAACCAAATATGGTTGTTCCTAGTAGACTTCATTATTTGAATCATTTACATATGATTTAATGAAAGACTCTACATATGATCGGATCTATCTAAGATAGCTAACTCAATATACCATTTTAAATTAAAATCAGAACAATAGAAAAAAGTTTTTCTTTTACAATGTAAAGTTCACAAAAAGAAATTGTAAAAGTTTTCTTATATCACTTAAATGAAGAAAAAAATTGAATTTGTCAACAAATTTCTGACAAAAATTATTTAAGTGTTCAATCTGAACGAACTATGCACACCTGATTCTCACCTTGATGAGATACGTAGGCAACCTTCCTTGGTTTTAGTGATCCTTATTTTAAAATTAAAAAATTCAAAAAAAAACTTAATTATTATTTAAAAATTAAAAAATGAAATAATATGTGTATACATTAAAAAAGGGAATTTGTCCTTAAGAAAACACAATTTTACTTATATTTTGGAACTACGTTAGACCTGATTCTTGTTTTAACAAGATACGTAGGCAACCTTATTGTGAGATTCGGTCCAACCGAGAAAAAAATCTAAAAATCCTAGTCCATAAACTGGGGCAAAAAAATATAGTTTTTTTTTCTTTGACTTAGTTGGCAACAACATGCTTAGGATTATGCATAAGAAAAAAAATAAAGTGTCAAAGTATTTGGTAAGACAGATCAACTTTGTTGTGACTTAAAAACTTCTATTGGCATCTCTCAATATATTTATATCATACTTGAGAAATTAACTTGTTTAAAGTTATGGATAAAATAAATTTGACCTCATTATTTTAAATGCATTGTGTGGTGAGCTTTAGACGTAAAATTCAAAGACGTGATTTTGCTGATCTAGAACTTGGCCCGAATGTTGGTTGAGATAAAATTTTGAGCAATATTTAATTTGAGAAAGAATTATAGGCTTTATTTGAATCTATTGTGCCTTTCAAGCCTACCAAATGACATGTTATCCACAAAACTCCCATTTCGACCTTGAAAGTTTTTTATTTGAATAACCACATCTTAGCATATGCCTTTTGAGTGTATAAATGCACTAATCCCTTTATCTCACCTCCTTGAGCGCACTATGAAATATCTACATAACATCAAAGACCTAAGTTGGGTAACAAAGTGAAAAAGACAAAATATGTCAAAAAAAAGATAAAATGAAAAATGAAAAAAAAATCTCCAACAAAAAGGAGACAAAATCAAAAAAAATGAAGAGAAAAAAAAAACACCTTACAAAAAAACAAAGGTCAAATGAAAAAATGAAAAGAAAATATTGAAAGCATTGTGCAAATTCTAAGGAGGAAATAGTCACTTTATCCCGAATGAATATCCTACCTTTTCCTAAGACTACATTAGAAGCCAATGACAAGTTCTATTTGATCTCATTTTTCATGTTCTCATATAAGTGGATGCTTACATGAGGGACAATCATATGGTATCTCAAGCTCATACATTGAATATCTTTCTGAGTGCGAGTGACTTTCAAAAATGTTCTACGATCTAAATTATTATATTTTGTGAAGTAGGACTTTCATATGTTGCGAGTGCATTTGAAACATGATGATACGAATAATTATATCCCTTAATTTTGGCAAGATAAATTGATCTTGTAATTACCTAAGCATATTTGAGATACAATTTGAAACTATATAAATTGCTCAAAGTTGACCTCAATTTTATTTGAAAGTAGTTGAATGTAGTTCATATGCATAATACTAATTGTTGGTACCAACTAAAGTCAAGGCATTATCAAACATGAACTAATTCTTTTTCCAATTTTTTTATTATATTTCTAAAAATAAAAATAAAAATAAAAAATATTTTTTTATTGAACTACGTTCGACCTGATTCCTAAGAGGATACGTAGGCAGCCCTTCATTGAGGTTCAGTCTAATCACTCAATAAAATAATAATCATGCTATTTCAAATCTCCAAGGGTTGAAATATGACATTGTAGCCTATGGTATGTTAAAAAAAAGAAATAAAAAAATTAAGAGGGTCTTATGAGTGAAAACTCTCACGAGAACCATAAGCCGACAATAAAAAGATAAGAATGTCTACTTGGTAAAAAATCACGAATGACACCATTTATCAAATAATGACATTCCGTTTTGGCATGAGCACAATCAAGATAGAAATAAAGTTATAGGCTGAAAGATCTATAAAGACAAATCGTGCAAGTAATTCGTTATAGACAAATGCCGCTACGGTAAGTTTTTGAATCCTTGTCTCTCATATAATATGCAAAAAAAAACAATAAAAAGGATTATTTTTATCTTAATAAAATCTGGGGGATTTTATTTTATTTTTAGATTGGTCAATGTTTTAATAAAAATAAAATAAAATAAAATAATATTAAATAATAATAATATAAGTAAAAAAAATAACCCCTGATTGTATATAGGGAGGGTACAATAACCTTATTTTATTTTCACAGGGCACAATAACTCATATTCTATTTTTCATGTTTTCACAGAGCACAATAACCCCTGGTTGCATATAGGGCACAATAACCCCTATCCTATATTTTCATGTCTTCACAAGGCACAATAAACCCTGGTTGCATATAGGGCACAATAACCCCTATTTTATTTTTCATGTCTTCACAGGGCATATAACCCCTGGATTGCATATAGGGCACAATAACCCCTATCTTTTTTTTTGTTGATGTTTTTCTATTTTATTTTTTCATGTCTTTAGAGTGCATAATAATCCCCTGGACTGCATATAGGGCACAATAACCCCTACCATTTTTTTATGTCTTCACAGGGCACATTAACCCCTGGTTTCATATAGGGCACAATAACCCCTATTTTATTTTTCATGTCTTTAGAGGACACAATAACCCCTGAATTGCATATAGGGCACAATAATCCCTATCATTTTTTTTTATGTTTTCACAGGGCACAATAATCCCTGGTTGCATATAGGGCACAATAACCCCTATTTTATTTTTCATGTCTTCAGAGGGCACAATTATCTCTGGATTGCATATAAGACACAATAACCCCTATTTTATTTTTTATGTCTTCACAGGGCACAATAACCTGTGGTTGCATATAGGGCACAATAACCCCTATTTTATTTTTCATGTATTCACAGGGCACAATAACCACTAGTTGCAATTTGGGTACAAAATTCTCTTTTGTCTTATTTTTTACATTTTGTAATGGCTACAAAAACATTATTTTTATTATTAGTATAGACTTTTATAGCTGTCATCAATAACTTACAAAATTTTCTAGTGCAAACTAGGCAGAAAATTTTGTTTCGTGTGCAGGTTTCAACATAGTATACAAATTTGCAGTTCAAAAATAAAAGAATTCATCCTTTCAAAAAAACAAGTTTTCAAGAATATCATGTGGAAGAACGTCAGAAGCTGAAATCAAGTCATGAAGTTTCAAGTCTTAAACTCAGATGTCCAGAGCAAAGTTCGAAATCGATGAACCTACCAAAGAGGGTGAAGCGATATCCGAGAATTCAAAATGAAGTGTAACGACCTGTTTAGTCGTTTTGAGCAGCAGATTTTATTTCTGGAAAAACTGGCTGAGTCGACGGATCCCACGACGAACCGTCATGGGCACGACGGACCGTCGTGGGGGTCTCGTTCCAAATCACTTAGAATTCTTAAATTTGGGTACCGAAATCGACTCTCTGAACTTCGTAACGGAATGGCAGGACGGACCGTCGTGGGCACGACGGACCGTCACACA
>NC_028641.1:53960941-53963882 GCF_001406875.1 Solanum pennellii | reverse complement strand
TGCTTCTAGCTTGGACTGGATCTTCCTCTTCATGTCTTGATGCCTTGAGATTCCGGCATGGACTAGCTTTTTACTTATTTTAGTTTCTTAGATACTCTTAGATTAGTAATTTGAGGATAGATGTTCTTGTGGTGATGACTTCCAGGTTTTGGGAATAAATAGTATTGAGTTTTTATAAGTTATTTAATCGATTTTCATTAATGAGTTTTAAGTCTTCCGCATTATATTTTGTTATTTATGGCTGAAATGTTGGGGATTAGATTGGTTGGTTCGCTCACATAGTAGGATAAGTGTGGGTGCCAGTCGCGGCCCGTTTTGGGTCGTGACATGAAGACTTGACACTATCGGAGTAGATAAGATTTCATATCTTTCCTTCAGCATTTTTTTTCTTTATGTAATAGCTGGAGCTACGAACTTGAATCTTGACAAAACCTCACTCGACTACCTAACTCATTGGAACTATGCCTGACTCCTTATCATCAACTTAGGATATGTAGTTTTTCAAAAGTTAGGACATAGTCAAACCTCTTCTTTATTATAAATTTTTCACATTTTTGGCATAAATATTTCTGTAAAACATTAGTCACATTGTTCACGTCTTTGCATAAAAACTCTTCATGTTTTCAAGCAAAGAGGGGCATACTGTGAACACCTATTTTTTTTACCAAAACATAATATATTTTACACCAATTTAAAAAGGGTTATATTTAAAATAAAATAAAATATAATACTAATAATAAATTGTAAATTAATAAAAATTATAAGATCAATTATAGTTTAATAATAATAAAAGAATTGATAAATAGAAGTTGAGAATTTAAGTTATTTGTGAATTATATCTAGTCTAAAAATAATAATAATATAGAAAATATTATGAAAAGTATAGAAACAGAAAAGAAAAAAGGAGTCCTGATAATTTCAAATTTGTTTTACCTTATCCTAATAACTCCCAACTTCCTAACTTATTTTCCTAAAAAAATCTCATCCCATCTATTTATTTTTATTTTTTTTACTTCTTTTGCACGATTTTTTTTAAGTTTACACGATTTTTTTCATTTATTTTTGTTTTGTTAATTTGCTATTATTATTAATTATTTATTTTATATCCTTTAAACCCAATTTTCTCAACTAATTTTGAAATTTAATCCTAATCCTACTACACTATGTTCCTTTAAATTAGCACCAGATTCTCACCCAAAAAATATTATATAACCCCACGTTCAGTTGAAAAAAATATATACAGAGAGATATAGAGATATACAGAAACAGATTGAAATATAGAGAGAAAAAAAAAAGCTAAAACAAAAGCAAAGAGAAAAAAAAGTGAAATTTTCTTTTGAGAATTAGGAGAGGGTTAGAGGTTTTGACCGTGATACCAAATTTGGTGGATAACAACATGTTTTTGTGGTATCTATTTTTGCAGCGAGGTAACTATAAATTCTCGCGTGATTTAAATAATATTACTTGTATGAAAATTTGATTTCAATAGTGTGAAATTCTTCAAATCGCATGTATTACATTTATTATTATTACGTCATTATTATTATTATTATTATTATATTTTTAGACACACTTTGTAACTTATATCTTTCATGATATTGAATTGTTAAATTTGAATAGATTTGTATATCTTTCTGTATAGTTTTTCACTTTAGAAGATTTAATTAAATTTATTGTAGACTTGTTAGATTAGGACATGAAAATAATTAATAAATGATTTAAAAAAATATTTAAGTAAAACTGTTAATTAAAAGGAGAAATAATTTCATCTAGAGATTCATGATAAAGTAGTGATTATTATTATTATTATTGTTATTATTATTATTATTAATCATAATAATAATAATATTAATAATAATAAACTAATAATTATAATAAAAAAAGTTTGAAAAATTATATAAAGAGAACAAGAGAATTAAAAATTAAAAAAATAAAAAGAAGAAAGCATAAAAAATAACTAAAAATTAATCTAAAAAAACATAACAGTCTTTTTTTTCAACAGAAACAAAAAAAATCAAATAGAAATAAAAATCAGAGAAAACGTAAAAAGAAAAAAAGAGAGTTAAAAACATAAAAAAAGAGAGTAAAAAATTAAAAAATAAAAGATAAAAACAAAAAAGAAAAGAGGATGTAGCACAAAATTTATTTTATTAAAGTAAGGAACGTAAAAAAATTTAAATAAAAGGTAAAAGATAACAAACGTAAAGAAAAAAAATTTGATCAAAAAATAATAATTATTTTTTCTAAAAAAAGAAACAGAATGTTAAAAAAATTATTACATGCATTCAAAAAAAAAGTTCAAATCTTTCTTAAAAAATAAATATAATCCTAATCTATTTTAGAATTTTTGTGATTTTAAAACTAATTTCAAATCTCATAAAATTTCATCTTTCTATTTTAAATTAAAAAAATAAATAGAAATCCTAAATTAACTTGAACTCTAAATTATTTTTCCTAACTATAAAATTCCTATATAAATTAAACCCCATCAATAACATAAAAAATATACAAAAAATGTAAAAGCAAAATAAATAAATAAATAAAATATATAGTAAATAATAAATAAATAAATAAATATGTGTGTTTCAAATTTGAATTAATGGACACACACCAAAAATAATAAAACAATTTTCAATAGATTTAAAATAAATAATACAACTTTAATAGGTCTGAAATAAATGAGAGAATAAAGTTTAAAACAATTTATTATTAAGTTAAATAATATAATATCCAAAATTATGTCAAGTCATACCAAAGTTAATAAAGCGACTGTGCTAGAACCACATGACTCGAGGGGTGCTTAATACCTTTCCCTCGGTCAACAGAATTTCTTACATGGATTTGTAGTTCGCAAACCAATAAAAAATCGAGTCAAATTTTGTAACGACCTGTTTAGTCGTTTTGAGCAGTAGAGTTTATTCTAGCAATAACTGTCTGGATC
>NC_028641.1:53950580-53950941 GCF_001406875.1 Solanum pennellii | reverse complement strand
TGGTTGAAATGTTGGGGATTAGATCGGTTGGTTCGCTCACATAATAGAATAAGTGTGGGTGCCTGTCGCGGCCCGTTTTGGGTCGTGACACTCTGGCTAATGACTTTATGAGGCTGGAAGTACTAGAGAAGGGAGGACTTTTGGCCTGTGTGGAGGCAAGATCTTCTTTTCTTGACAAGATTAAGGAGAAGCAGTTTACTGATGAGAAGCTGAGCCGAATTCGAGATATGGTATTGCGAGGAGAGGCTAAAGAGGCAATAGTTGATGAGGAAGGCGTTTTGAGGATTAAGGGAAGGGTATGTGTGCCCCGTGTGGATGATTTGATTCACACTATTCTTACAGAGGCTCATAGTTCAAGGTA